>NC_051451.1:3846061-3855237 GCF_001649575.2 Kryptolebias marmoratus | reverse complement strand
AGAGGACCCGAGCTCAGAGGATGAAACAAGAGCACCCGCGGAGGGTGAGAAGGGAATTTTTTTTATATATACCTTTATATGCAGTCAGTCTCTCTGCATCTCTGCTACACATCCCCCCACCCCACCATATAGACGAGGCATGGCCTTACCTGGGTACAGTCTGTGTTATAGAGTACGGTCAGTAGGCTTGTTCTGCTCCAGATGTTTCAAACACTCTATCAACTTCTTCTTGTAAGCACTTCCTGGATCTCTTTTCAGTTTGCATGTAGTTTGTCAGACTGAATAAGTCTGTTGGATAAAAGATGAAACGTATCATATAAGAATTATTCGTCCAAAGAACCTGACTCAACCTTGTTAGATTTTTCTACCTGGATTATTGAGCATGCATCAGGACATTATATGTAAATCTAAACATTAAATAGAAATGTTTAATGTTTTATTTTTAATTTAAATATTTAGGAATGGAACACAGTCTTTACACTTGGAATGCCCCCTTTCCCATAACATCATTATTCTGTGACCATCTAATGGTGAAATGGGAAACAGTATAACATTGTCTCAACAATTATGTGACAAGTGGAAATAAGGAAAACATAGGTAACACAACTAAACAAAAGTCACAAAGCCCAGATAATATGATGACAAAGAGAAAGGAAAAACCCAACACTACAAGCAAATAGCACTGTCAAAAATTAACCAAAAAACACAGATCCTGATAGAAGGTAAGCTATATAAAAATCTATTAGGGGGGGATTTTTAACCAGGATTTTATCCCTGGAACATGAGTTAAATATTGAAAATGTCTTACTGACAATTTTGAACATTTGAATTTACAACTCTCACCCCATACTTCACCGCCTCTTTCTGTCTCAGAATAATTCAGATGTGTTAGTTCATCAGATTAGTGCAGTAGGTCAGTGTGGTCAAGCCAGTTTCTAGTGTAAAGAAACGAGGAGGTCTTAGCTGCTCTGGACAGGATCGATTATAACAGTTTTACTCCAACACTTCACCAGCAAAATAAAACGTTACACAGATGTCAGTTTATAGACAGAGAAATAAACTGAGTGAATATGTTAGACGATTTAGAAGATAACTGCTGTAAATAAAGGAGGACAAAGTATAATTTCTGTGAGTAAATTCATTCTCCTTGTCCTCCAATATGTAGTGTCAGGGCAAGGGGCTAAGTTCAATGTTGTGTTTAGGTACCCACAGAAATTTAATGGTTACGTTTGAGCAGAGTATTAAAATTTTCCTCTGTTAACATAAATAGCAAACTAAGTCAATTTTCTTATATATGATCACAAATAATGTTGATAAAATTATGTGTCAACATGTCTTTTGTGAGAAGTTAGGTGCTTTTGGGGGTCCCCTGCTGGCCTAGCAACTGTTGTATCCACAGGGTTGTGTGCTGGACAGGGAGTATGTGAGTGTATTTTCCTGCCTCCTTCTTGAGGTTGTGACCGACCGGTGCTGCGTCCAGCTGGAGTCAGTGGAAGCAATCAAGGGAGCAGTATTTAGAGGAGCAGCTTCTCTGAGGCAGATGCCAGAAGGTTATAGTACACACAGTGTCCGTTTTTTGTTCAAGGTCTGTTCCTGGTTTGTTCCTCCACCTTTGCGTCCTGGTTCCCGTTCGACATCTGCTAGTTGCTCCTCCACTGCCCCCTCCTAGATCCTCTGTCGTATGCTCACTGTTCTGTACACTCTCCAACATTCACTTCCATCTATCAAAGTCAAGAGAATACAGATCACTCTCCTGATTGCTTGCCCTCCCTACAGTCAAACTCAACTCTTGTGGATACTCCTACCACCTCCTTCGATTATCTCCAATCTTCTGAGAAAGACAGACTCCGTTTAGATCTCCACTTGAGCCCACCACCAGTTCTAAGACATATATATATAATTATTATTATTTTAAACACATGCAAGCAAATCAGAGCCCATCCCCATATTGTGTCTATGTCTAAATATTTATAACATCTGAAAGAAGTAAAATATTTATATTTTTAATTTCATTTTTGAACATTCTTTTAAGACCTGGAAACATAAACTTTGACAAGTATCCAAGCTTGCAGATGAATTTATTTTACCTTGAAAATTATTTAATGCTTGTTCTAGGCCCACCCTGTTTTTAAGTTGAAACCAACTTTTTTCAGTGCCTTTAATTTGAAGGCTAGTGGTACAATATTTACATCAGGAGCTCCCTATGTGCGCACTAGCTTGCCAGTAGTGTAAGCAGTATTAATGATAGACTGTGGGACCTTTATAGACACAGGTGTGTGTCTTTCCAATCAATGGAATTTACCTCAGGTGGACCCAATTAGGCAATAGAAATATCTCAAGAATTATAAATAGAAACATAATTCACCTAAGCTGAAATTTTGAGCTTTATGGCAAAGGCTGTGAAAACTTACACTATATTGCCAAACGTATTCACTAGTCTTTGTTTACATACATGTGAACTTGAGTGAAATCCCATTTTTAATCCATAGAGTTTAATACAATGTTGACACACCCTTTGCAGCTATCACAGCTTTAACTCTTCTGGGAAGGCTTTCCATAAGATTTAGGAGTGTGTTTATAGGATTTTTTCACTATTCTTCCAGAGGCGCATTTGTGAGGTCAGACATCGATGTTAGACAAGAAGGCCTAGCTTGAGTCTGTGCAGGCTAGTCAAGTTCTTCCACACCAAACCCGCTCATCCATGTCTTTATGGACCTTGCTTTGTGCACTGGTCCACAGTCATGTTGGAAGAGAAAGGGATCCCACAAAGTTGAGAGCATGAAATTGTCTAAAATATCTTGGTATGCTGAAGTATTAAGTATTAAGAAGTTAAGAGTTCTAAAATATTCTAATATATTTGCATTTGAGCTGATCCATCATTTTAGGTTGAGTTTAACCTTTTAGTTTCCTCAGTGTTGGTATAAAACACATTTTATTGTTTTACTTACCTGATTCTGACTACAGTGTGGTGCTTGGCTGAGTTCCATCCCACTACCGGTGGATCGCCTGCCTGTGTACAACATGGAAACTCCTGGCAGGCATCATAGCAGCTAAGATAAATAATAACTTGGGACTGTAAGACCAGATACACAAACCTGACTATAGGAAAGCCTGTGACTCTGTGTTACATGCATGATACTGGAGTGCTTGAAACTGTACAACATCAACAGGCCTGAGAGCCTTCATTGAGAACTCAATGGAAATGTGGAAGACAACTCTAGAGGCCAATTCAAAGCCAATTGGACAAGTCAACTTCAAGTATGGCATATATAAAGGTGATGCTTATTCCCCACTACTGTTCTGCATGGGTCTGAACCCTCTCAGCCAGATCATCATAAATGTAGCTTTTGATACTATTTCCATAATGGAACAGTCACCAGTCATCAGTCACATCCTCTATACTGATGACATCAAGCTGTATGCCAAAAATAAGTGAGACACTGAATCACTGATTCACCTCACCGTGTCTTACAGCAAGGGGTTTGGAATGTTATTCAGACTGAATAAAAGCAGTGAAATGTTATCCAAGAGAGCCAAGGCAATCACAATAAAAGGGGTTGAATTACCTGAAGGCAACATTGCAAATCTACAAATACTTTTGGAATACTGGAAGCCAATGGCAACCATGATGAGGCCACAAAAAAGTCAACCACAACCAAGTTCCTACAGAGAGTACATGTGAAAGAGCCAGCTGAATGGGAAGAACAAAGTCCAAGCCATCAACAGAAATGCAGTGCAAGTCATCAGATAACCTGCTGACATGTTTGCCTGGCCAAAGGAGGAGATGAAAGCCACTAACATCAAGACACAAAAGCTTCTCACAATGAGGGTTTCACCCCAATTACAGCACCCTGAGACTGCACACTAGTTTCTCATATTAAATCCTGACTAGAGTCATGATGTAGAATCAAACAAGATCCTTGAGTACATCAGGAAGAAAGTGCCTAATGATAAACTGCTAAACAAATGTTCCAGTCAGCAAAAACAAGAGTAACCATCATGGAAAGATAAACCCCTCAGTTGATAGATAGATAGACAGACAGACAGACATATAGTGTGAGAGGCCACCAAGACACCAGTGAACTCTGAAGGAGATACAAGCTTCATCCGGTGAGATGTTAAAGACTGTGCATACAACTGTTGCCTGGGTTCTTCACCAGTGTAAGCTTTATGGGAGAGTGATGTAGAGACAGCCACTGTTGGAAAAAAAAACAACAAAAAATAACCTCATATTAAATCCCGACTAGAGTTTGCCAAAGTTTTAGCTAAAGCTAAAACTTGGGTCTGAACCCAAGTGTATTTAGCTAAAGCTAAAACTTTGCTAAACTTTCACTTTCATATACTGAAGCAAAAGTTAAAAAAAATGTTTTTATGTCAGAGTTAAGCTGACAGAATTTCTGTTGTTCATGCATCTAGTTCTTCAAACAACTAGCTGTTCAATGTTCATTCTCTTTTTAAAGTGAAAGCCATTCATGTTCTCACCCATGTATCATTTCCAGTCAACAGTATATGTTAGCAGCACCTATTACAAATTCCCTCAAAGGCTTTAGCAGGAAAGGTGATTAATTAAAGCAATTAAGGCAATGACGGTTTCATTTACAGCTGTTATGAGCTCTGAGTTGAGTAGTGTAGGAAGGGCCTTTGGGCAAAAGAGGTGGCAAAGGAAAAAATATGACCAGCTGAATGTAATAAAATGAATGAGAAGGGCGACCTGAAGAAACAAGGGAAGATAATGATGACTACAAAAACAGAGGTAGAAAAACTAAGAAATTAATTACCTCTTGTTTAAATTAGTACTTCCCCCTGCAGCTGAGTCTGTGATCAAATTATCAAAAAGATTTATTTAAACCTTAGAGAATGTTTGTGTGGTACCACAGGTGTTCTTTGGTGATGATTGCATGCAAGATGCTCTTATTTTGTCTTTATGGATATTTTGAGCATGTTCATTGGTGTGGATGCTGTATCTTATTCTGACACTGGAGGACAACAATATAAATGTCTAAACAGTGATTAGGTTTATTGATTAAAGTGATAAAATGATTGTGTAAATTGAAAACTCCCCCCAAAAACCATGATTGACTAATATGCTGTCTCTTTCAATTTATAAACAACAAGGAGAAAAAGAAAACAACAAAATCATCTTCATCATGTCTTTTTTTATATTTGACAGTCTTGCCAACTATATTAGCATTTTTATATAAGTATCAGATACTCCTTCCTTCAAGCATAAAAAGACAATGAATTGTTTGATCAAGTGATTGGGACCTATATTATATCACCTCAAAATTTAAAAATGTATTAAGGTTATATTCAATCAGATCAAGCATTGTAAAAGGTTTGTCTTATAACTGTTGCAGATTCATAGGTTTATTTCCCCATTATGAAGTGGATGTATCTATATAAAATAATATAAAATGTGTAGGAGCAAGTTGTTCAGACATAAAAAGAGACATCATATCTGAGGGAGTTCATAAGAACTGTAGATTTGTGTTGTTTTAGCTGTATCCCGTTTATTAGTACCTGGGCAATAATGTTTGTGCCCTTATCAGTGTGTGTGTGGGTGTGAGTGTGTGTTAATTTGTCTGTCATTAGCAAAAAACTGATCACTGAACAAAATTTATTTAAACATTTTTTAAAAAGCAATCATTGGATGCACATCTGCAGCTGAATAACTTTTATACATAACTCAATTCAAGATGGCCACCATAAAAAAGCAACTTTAATAAACACAAAAATCCCTATAACTTGGTTTATAGCTATTGAGCTAATGGTGTGTTAGTAGCTAAGATACAAAACTTATTAAACGATCATGCAATATGGTTTTCCAAAACATTGCCATTATCTGTTAGAATCATCTTTATCTGTTAGCAAAATGCCAATAAACATTTTGTCCTTGAAATTTTCAGAAAGTAATTCATTTGACATCTACAACTGATTAACATATGGACTTAATCCTGAGGTGTCTGTGTTACATCTGTACTGTGTTGCGATGTGGCCTGACTTCCAAGTGGAGACATTGTCTTTAGCTACAATCCCTTCTTGGGAAGTGGATTTTGTTCTCCTAAACTCACGTTGTCGAGAAGCAACTGCACAAAGACGAATATGGAAAGTTATCTGTTGCACGTCTGAAGACCTCAGCTTATGACCATAAATGGAATTGAATGTATTTGAATTCATACTGTTAAGGTCCGTCCCAGTCGGGCGTGTGTGTGTTTTTACTCTACAGCTGGGTGTGGTAAATGTTTATAAAAAGAAGCAGCCCTGAGAGAAACGTGGGATCTTCACAGATTGGGCCAGAAGTCCCGATTCGGCACAGACTCTGTTATTTTGAATAAACTCTCACTGTTCAAGAATAACTTACGTCTGTAAAGTCAATTCTTTTGATCAGTACATTGTTGCTGCAATTATGAAGACCCAGAAGAACGTCCACCTTTTGAAGACACTTCAAATTGGCGTCACAAGACAGAAGGACTGTCAGCTCATGGAGGCCTGCTGGATTTCACCAGGTTGGGCCTTTCAGCTTCGGCCGACGGAAACGGTGGGTCTTTTAGAGTTTCCTAAAGTGTCTGTGTGAGGCAGCTATGATTTATTGATAAAACACAGAAGTGACTTTCTAAATTCCAAATTAATCTTGTTAATAATAATAATGTTGTTTACGCGGGCGCCTAAAATTCAGGCTTCCATGATGTTAAGACAGTGTGTTTATGCGGCTCCACTGTGTGGGAGACAGAAAAAAAAGACGTGCGCCGCAGGTGTGCAGCAGGACTCCTGCGTTTCTTTTAAGGATAAGTACGGCTGCCTTGTGAGTACAAGCAAAGTTTTGTTGCTGAGATATGAATTTGTTGTATTTCAGAATGATGCATGCAGTTGTGACTTCCTGTCGGTTTTGATATTGATTATTTTCGGTCTAGCCAGCCAGAGTGTTGCGAAGAAGCGAAGGCCTGTTTTCTGTCGCATGCAAGTCTCTCAGAGTTAGGCTTTAAAGGCAACAATCACAAACCTTTTACATTGGTGTAGTAAATTTGTAGGGTTATCCGAGCTCAGATATTTGGCTGCTTCAATTTGAACTTGTTCAGACAGGGAGATGATTTGACTGCAGTTTTTATGAAGTAGTGGATCCTAAAACCTCAAATTCAGTGCCCGTTCGGCCATTAGTCTGTGTTTATACGTGTTTGTGTGGTCCACTGTCTTTCGCTGTTGTGTGTGGGAAAAAGACAGACCAAACACAGCGATGGTATGTCTATGTGGCCTTGAGAGCTGGACTCTCTGTAGGTCTCATAGCTTTACTTATTGTGCATGAAAAAAAAAGAACCTCTACAGAGGCTCTCACTCTTTCCTTTTCTTCCAAACTTTTTCTCTCAACTCTGTGCTATTTTATACTAACCTTGTATTCATGCGCAACTTGTCTTTTAAACAAATTTGGATGTTTTGTTACTTTGCCACAGTCGAACCTGGAAAAAACAAAAAAACGTGTACGGAAGGACCCAAGTTCTTTTTGAGGCCAGACTCTGCTTGTGAGATTTTGGACTCAAAAGATAAATATAACTTAACCCCTTACCACTCCACCTCAAAAAGCTCAAGAAGCCTGGAAAAGACGTACCCAAATTAAATTAGATGCTATTCTTCAGACTTTTGTCAAACTAAAGATTAGGCTCCATGTGAAGTTAACACTTTGAATGTTTTGCCTGAGCAGTCAAAATTATTGTAACTTTAACCAATTAGTAGTTATTGAATTGAAAACATAGAGATTTCAAGCATTTTTTTCTCTCCTAGATTTTTCTCTTTTTTCATCAACTTACTGTACATGTAGGAAGGGTGTTGAGACCGGAAAAACCAAATGAGGTTGTAGAATGAAGTTTTATTGTCGTGGAGTTCAAATTTTAGAAAATTACCACAAAAGAATCACTATAATTGAGATGTTTTTCTGAGGGAAAGTCCAGGTCCTCTCCAAACTGTGCCAAATGGATATGTAACTTCAGAAAGCTCTAACTCCTACATGCTTCAACATACAGGCGTCAGTGAGGGCTCAAATGAAAGGTGACGCTGAGAATAATCCTGTTCTGCAGACGAAGTCACTCTTAATATGAATATTATACAGTAGAGGATAAATAAACACAATAAAATACTTATTTTTCTAAAGTACATCATAAAAAATGTCCCAAAACAAGTTCAATTTGTCAAAACCTGTATTAACTGAAAAAATATGAAAAAGTAATTACATTGCAACAAACTACTGCCACACAAACTATTTACACACCATTTCACTGTTTCTACTTCAAATTCAGTGTCCAGTTACATATTCTTAGGGTGCCCCATTTAGTAGCACAAAGCTCCGGAGCTTCGCTGACGTCACAGCTGCCACCTGCTCCGAATGCTCATTCAGCTCTTCCCGTTCTGGCTCGGAGTCACTTGCAGGCCTCAAATGACAAAAATAATTTAAAAAAAAAAAAAAAATTGTTGCGTGTGTCCCAATTCAGCGGCCGCATCCTTCAAAGGCCAGATTTGAAGGCCAATTACGTCACAGCGGTGCGCCGAAGGCTGTCCCAATTCGAAGACTCCTTCAAATGCGGCCCACATATGCGTACTCCTTTTCCCCGATTTGAAGGACGGCTCCGGTGTATCCTTCTCAGCCCATCCTATCTCAAGATGCATTGCGGGTATAACCAGTCTAACGGAAAACTATTTTTACAATGGTGGATGAAGCGAAAGCGGAGTACACTTTTAAATGTAAGTATGTTAAAATCTGGGATTACAAATATCAAAAACCTAAAGCAGTTATGATGATAGGCTTTTGTTATTTGCGTAGACATTTTTTTGTATTATTTTTTGTCAGAGATCATCAGGACAATAAATGAGCTTGTACAGCGGGTCCCGTAGTTCCTCAACTTTTGTCGCTAAGCTATTTTTTCTCTTTTTTAGGGACCAAGAAGCAGACCGAAGCTTTCATCAAGCTTCGCAATGAAAACAGCCACATTTTTACAGGCACAAAAAACTCTGCTGCTGTGGCATGGAGGTAGAAGAATGAATCCATTTATTCATCTTATGAGTACAGTTTCATTAACTCCATACTGTCCATAATCTGTGATCTAAATGAAATAAAAGCTCCTACTGTGTCGTGCTGTGAAAACTAGTTTTTAAATATGGGTTTAAGACATTTTCTATGTTTCCCTCTTCAT
>NC_051451.1:3833181-3845961 GCF_001649575.2 Kryptolebias marmoratus | reverse complement strand
TATATATATATATATATATATATATATATATATATATATATATATATATATATATATATATATATATGGCACATACCCGATAAGTAACAAATGTATGCTCAGTACATAAATAACATACCAGGCTATATTATGTATTGCTGTATTGCTACCATTCTGTTTATAATTTTTGCACTCCACTGTACACAAGACAACTGCAGATGTTTTTATTTACTTTGCATGCATGCCCTCTGTCAAGATGTGGGGTGAAGGAGGTGAACCCAGAGCGCAGACTCATTTTGAAAATAAACTAATTTATTTAGAAAGAAAAACAAAGAGCTGACGGGGCAGAAAACAAAACCTAAACTAAACCAGGAACTAAGCAGGAACAAGACGACCAGGACACAAGGGGTGTCGAGAAGTGACAATAACCAGAAAGACAGCAGATCAAGGAGGCAAGAATACAACAATGAACTAGCAAGTAAGTGGAGAAAGTGACCGAGTTTTAAAGACGGTAATAATGGGAAGTGGGCACAGGGGAGTGATTACAATTGTAGGCAGGTGGAGATGGCGTGGCAGGAAAACCAGAGACTGACTGAGGAGGAGTGAATGTAGCATGAAACACAGACACAAAGAACAAGAACTAAGACAAGGAACGAAACAATCAAATTACAGAAAACACAATATGAACCCAAACCCTGACACTCTCAATTATTTTTTATTCCTATGTCATCTGTGTGTGCTGAGCTGATGGTTAGATTGGCATTTCACAGCAAGTTGTACTTTCGTTATAGCTGACTGTGATAGATAACTAAATATTGAATGATAAGGAAGGCAGAAATAAAGACTGACCGGAAATGAATTGTCAGCTTTATAAGAAAGGATAAATTTATATGGAGTACTCTGTTTATGTTTACTTTGAACCGTTAACAAGTCATACACTCTGTTGCCAACATGACCTACCTGTTATTATTCAGGACTTAATGTGAGTGGAAATGCTTTTCTATGTACCCTTCTGTTTAAAAAAAAAATAACACTTGGCAGTGTACATGACTTTGATTTCAGCATTAGAGTCAACCTGTTTGCCACACTGAAGTGTCCTCATACACAGAACTTAGGATAAAAGGCAGATATCTGTAGCTGTTTTCAAAAAAAGAGGAAGGTACACCAGAGCCTGCCTGGGGACAATACAGTAAAAGCCACTCATGATGAATGCCTTTCTATTGCTCATAACAGACCCCAAAACCAATTTGAAATCCCCAGCACGGTGCTATGATACATCAGGTTAATTTGACGTAACCAATTTAAAGTGTCATTTTCGTAGAGTAATGGATGGCTTCCAACTTGACATGTTGGGTAAAAATGGTGAAATATGCTTGTCGTTTCTCTTGAACTCCTGCTGTTGCCAAGTTCTGCAGCTTATTTAGGAGAAAGCTAAAACTAATAAACCAGGTAGGCAAAAGTGAGTATAAAATAGCTAAAATTAGTCGAATAACCTCAGCTGGTTGAACTGAATTTGATTTTGAAATTGATTTTGTTAAAGGTTAGTATAAATGTATAGTTTCCATAAACTGAATGCAATTTACTGATCTGTCAAAACGTATATCAACTTTACTGCAGAGAGATCAGTGAAAACTTTGGCTTGCTTAAAGTAAACTGTGTGACTCCAGAAAGATGTTCATTGAATGATCTCAAGTTTAGCATTTTTAATGTTATTTAAGTATACAAATTAAAAAAGGTCAAATGTGAATGAAAATATGACACAAACATATACAATCTGCAAACTGACACCAAGTGAGTATCTCACCTATAACTCACATATTTAAAAGACAAATGGCAGCTTCAAAATATCTGCAAAATGTATTAATGGAGAAGAAAATGACTACAGAAGTAACGTAAAAAATATTAATATTTAGACTTATTTGCTCAGACTACGTGTTGGGAAGGTGTTTCAGTTACTATCACAACAAAATTTAGATAAACAACTATAAGATTCACTGAGTTATAACCATTTTTGTGTTTTGCTTTAGGTTGTTTAGATGTGGTGGCCATCTTGAGACAGGTGGCTCCAAAAGATAAGCTGTTACTGAAGTATATTCAGTAAGTACTTTCTAAGAGTTTCAATATTTTATTTTTATATTTTATTTTTCTTTTTAGTTGTTTACAAGATATTTTTCTAGGGTGCACAAGCATATGAAGTGTATCTTTGGTGCTGGACCCAAGCCTAGGTAAATGGTGAGGATTGTGTCGGGAAGGGCATTCTGCATAAAGCACTACTGCTAAAACTAACATGCCAGTTAATCCAAGTGACATCATAGCAAATTGGTCAAGGCTTGGGTTAACAAAGACCGCCACCAGTGCTGTTGACAAACAGGTTTCCAGCGAAAATTGTGCTACTGTTAGTCAAAGACCACGAGGAGGGAAACATGCCAGGAGACAGAGGAAGAAGAGGAAAATCAAGAGTGTAGGACTGAGGGTAGCAACACTAAACATACGGACAATGACATGCAATGATAGAGCATTGGCTGACATGATGCAAAGTAGGAAGGTAGCTCTGTATATGCAAGAGACCAAGTGGAAGGGCAGCAAGGCTCACAGCATTGGGGCAGGGTTTAAGCTGTTTTACCATGGTGTGGATAGGAAGAGAAATGGAGTAGGGGTGGTTCTTAAGGAGGCGTTAGCAAGGAATGTAGTCGAGGTGAAAAGAGTGTCAGATAGGGTGATGTGTATGAGAATAGAATAAGAAGGTCTGATATTTTATGTTGTCAGAGGTTAAGCTCCACAGTTTGGATGTGATGTAGACGAGAAAGAGAAATTCTGGAAGGATCTGGATGAAGTGATAGAGCATTCCCAAGGAGGAGAGAGTGGTGATTGGAGCAGTTTTGACTAGACATGTTGGTGAAGGAAATAGAGGAGATGAGGAAGTGATGAACAAGCTTGGTCAGGAAAGGAAAGGAAGCAGGAAAGACAGATGGTGGTAGATTTTGCCAAGAGAATGGAAATAGCTGTAGTCAACACATATTTCCAAAAAAAGGAGGAACACGGGGTGACCTATATGAGTGAAGGCAGGAGTATGCAAGTAGACTACATTCTGTGTAGAAAATGTAACCTGAGGAAGATTGTGCACTGTAAGGTAGCGGCAAGGGAGAGTGTGGCCAGACAGCACTGAGGATGTCTACTGTGGTAAAGAAAAGGAAAAGAGCAAAGGTAGAGAAGAGGACCAAATGGTGGAAGTTGAGAAAAGAGAAATGTTGTGAGGAGTTCAGAGAGAAACTGTTAAAGGCTCTGAATTGTAAGAAAGAGCTTCCAGATGACTGGGCTACTACAGCAATAGTGAATAGAGAGACAGGTAGGAAGGTATTTGGTGTGTCATCTGGACAGAGAAAAGATAATAGAAAAACATGGTGGTGAAATAGTGAAGTGCATAAAGTTATCCAGAGGAAGATGTTAGCCAGGAAGAAATGGGACAGTGAGAGGACTGAAAAGAGTAGACAAGAATGTAGGGAAATGCAACAAACACAGAGGGAGGAAGCAAAGGCAAAACAGAAGGTGTATCATGTGTTGTACAATTGTGATCTGCAGTGAGAACAGAGAACAGGTGGAAGATAACCTGGAGAGGTGGAGGTATGTACTTGAAAGACAAGGAATAAATGTCAGCTGTAGAAAGACAGTGTACATTTGTGAATGAGAGGGAGGCAGGTGGAATAGTGAAGCTACAAGGAGTAGAGGTAACAAAGCTGCAGGACATTAAGTACTTAGGGTTGACTGTCCAGGAAAAGTAGAAGTGTGATAAAGAGGAGTCCAGGCAGGATGGGGTGGATGGAGAAAAATTTCAGGTGTGATTTGTGTCAAAAGGGTGGCAGCAAAGGTTAAAGGAAAGGTTTACAAGACTGTGGTGAGAGCAGCTATGTTGTATGGTTTGGAGACAATGGGACTGACAAAAAGGCAGGAGACGGAAGTGGCAGAACTGAAGATGTTGAGGTTCTCCTTGGGAGTGACGAGGATGGATAGGATTAGGAATGAGGTCATCAGAGGCACAGCACAGGCTGGACGACTGTGAGATAAAGTTAGAAAGGCCAGACTGAGACATGTGCAGAGGAGGGACAGTGGATATATTGGTAGAAGGATATTAGAGACGCAGCTGACAAGAAAAAGACAAAGGGGAAGGTCAAAGAGGAGCTATATAAATACAGTTAGAAAGGTCATAGAGTTAGTGGGAGTGAGGACAGAGGACGCAGAAGACAGAGTTAAATGGAGGATGATGACTCGCTGTGGTGCCCCCTGAAAAGCAAAAACACGAAAGAAAAAAAAAAACAGAACAAAAGATCTATTTCTAACAAGTAAACTAACATGCACACAGACACATGCAATCACAAGATCACCTGCCTTTCATTTAATTAATTATCATATATCTGGCAACACTGATGCCAGTCTTTCAACTAGAGGCACAGGCAGAATCAACCACATGAACAGTTACATCTAAAATGGTGAATACACAAAAGATTATTTGGACTGACAGTGAGGCTGGATTGCTGCTACATGCTGAAATGTTGAAAAGGGTGAGTAAACAGCACTCTGCTATCAGCCATTATTACTGTTGTTCTTTTAATCTACTGATGCACACACAGAACAGCTACTGACTGTAGCCATTTGTGGTGTGCATGTGCGATTTTACACCTCTGCAAGGCTCTTCTGAAAATCTCCACTCTGAAACCAGGGTTCAAAAATTTTTGTTTTCAGAGGAAACAAGTGCTGATATTGTGTAGATGAATGGCAGAACAACAGCAGAAACTCTACTACTTCACTCAAAAACAATGTTATGTAAACATCTGCTTAGTCAAGAAATGTTCTATTCATTTACATAAACCTAATACTTGAACTGCTGTCAGCTATTAGGGGCACTCACGTTGTTTTGGTTTCAATATTTTGGTTCTGTTCTTGTGTGTAGTTAAAGAGGCACAAAAGAATTTGTTGGTACCCTTCCTCAATACTCAAGAAAACACAGCTGATGTCACAAGCTAAGAAGCTTCAGTTTTGTCTCATCAGTCCCAGAAACTCTGTCAATAGTGGAGCCATCCTGGTTATTCTTCACTGGAGCCCATTGGAGTTCAAAGTGCAATGGATGGTGTGATCAAAAACTGATCTACCTTGACTTTGGAATTCAACTTAAATCGTTTTTGGATGGTTTCCTTGACTAAATCCCTTTTTAAGAAAAATGAAGCACTGAGAGCAACAAATCTATCTGCATCTGTACATCAATGATACAGTTTGGCAGTTAGATGATGACCAGAGGCATCATAAGACCAATAGCATCCTTTAGGAAGATAGACTAAGCTTGCAGTCAACAACACTGTATGATGCTGAGGACTGGGGTCTAGCCAGGACCTGAGATTGTGTTGTTTTATTCTTGATTTTTAGAATGTTTGTGTGTCTGATAGCATCTTTTACACCAATTTAAGAACCATTTGAGTTGGTAGTAAAACCAGCAGGTAAAAATCATGATCAAAGTGGTTTGGTATCCTGGGGTTCATAAAAAGAAACAGAAATTCATTCTGCAATAATAATTGCTACAAAAAGGCCTTGAACAAGTCTGCAGGCAGCATGTTTTTCTTTTACAGAAACACACTAATTAGAACCGTACACACCTGTGGTGAGTAAGGATCATTCCTTTCAGCTTCAACTCTCAGCATTATATATTCATGTTTGCAGCCCAGTCTGTGCTATTTCTGTTCACATATCTTTATTTGGACTTCTATTCTGGATTTTTTATTTGTTTCCTCAATATGCTTTAAGAACAAGAAACATCAAATCAAGATTAGGAATATGAGTCTACTGTCAAAAACAAAGCATGGGTACACAACAAAACATGTTAGAAGAATATTTTGAGGTGTCTGATGACCAAGAATGAGAAAAACAATATCCTGAAAAGGGCTTTAACAAAATCATATTCAAGCAAGTTATCTTAAACGTCACAAACAAAAAATCCAGTTAAAAGAAAGGCTAAGATCCTTGAACTTAAAAAAATGTTGATATAATTGGTAAATTCTCTTGCTTCATATAAGTTTAGGATATAAACCCATTTACTTAGTTATTAGTGGGGGTTTTTATGAACTAACCTTGATGCTTTTCATTATTTAAAGAATGTGTAATCTCTGCAATTCTTTAAGAATTTTGCATAAAGAAAGAGCTACTAAAAAGCCAATGTCTGCAGAGAAATAAATCCAAGTATCCTGTTTTGTTGCTGCAAAGGTAGAAGAAGGGGCAATGCAATTAAAAGCGGTGCTGCCAGGTTGTCAATGTGAATGGAGCCTCCTTTTTAATGTTTCTACATCTTGGGAAATCTGCCCTACAAGAGTGCAAAATAAATTAACTGGTTACCTTGTCCTTTCAACATTCATGTTACATTTTAAAATTGGCATGCCTATCTTTAAGTGAATAGGGATGTTTTCAGTACAAAGTGTTGTGAATAATAACTCCTCATTAGTCTGTTTCTACAAGAGATCAATACTCAGCAGGCAGAAAGCTGTCCACATGTAGTGAAGGATCACAGTTGTCTAACCATTTCCACATAAAAGACAATAACAAAATGAATCAAGGAGAGGAAAATCTACCTTAGAAGAACTGAACCAAAACAAAGACTTCATAATTTCCCATTAGAGTAAGTTTTGTTTTCTCTTAATGTCACTGTCTGTCAGGTTAAACAGTGTTTATGTCTGTCTGATCTTGCTTTCTGTTCACTGAGTTCACCTCAATGCAAATGCAGCCAAATTGATTTGTATGAGGGAAAGAATATGTGTAGTTTGCTTGGACATAGGACATAAGTGAATAGATTGTCCCAAAACCATTGCTGTGCTGAGTGGTGGCAGCTTGCATGATCAGGTAAACTAAGTCACTCACACTTAAGAGGGGACAGTGTGAAAGGCAGTCAATTCCAATAAAGACATTCAGTCTCTATATACAGGAACCTTAGAAACTGTTTCACCTGGCACTGTTTTACTGTTCCAAAACACAACCAGAATTGAGAAAGCTAACAGCCTGTTCTATACTGATGCTCAAGTGGAGGACAAAGTCTCAATACAAGGCTTGCTTGACATTGGCTCCATGGCTTGCACCATTAGTGAAGGGGCTGTGCAGGCATTAAAGAGTGCTGGGGCAGTACTAGATCCCAACCATTCTCCAGCTTATGGTTGTGGTGTTCAGGTCAGGCCAAAGTGCACATACTACCTAAGGATGAAAGCATATGGATGTACCTTTATTGTGCCTACTTTTGTAGTTCCAGGGCAGAAGGAGCAACTCATCCTGGTCACCAATGTTATTTAACACCTGCCGAAGCAGTTCAAGCAATCTCCCCATTTCTGGCAGGTTATTAGCAAGCCAGAGTCCACACAGGCACCCATGACAATGCAGTTCCTTAATATGCTGTCTGCTATCAATAGATGGCTATATGACTGACAGTGAGGTGTTTTCAGTCCTGATGGGCCAAGTAGGCTGGGATTAGGGTCTCAAACAGAGGGCTGTTAAGTGGCTAGCTCAAGACCTGGAGCAGTTAGTTCCAACTGGCCAAAGTACTCTGTCTTCTCACTTCAAGAGCTCCAGGATAAACAGGGGAAAGATGCCATATCGTCCCAGTTCATCCCATTTGTCAACTGAGGGAGACAGCCATCAAGATGAGAGAGCTATATTGTTGGTAAAGGTCCTAAAAAACCTGAAATACAGGGCAGGGGAGCTGAAAATGCTTGATGGTGTCCTGTACAGAGTGTGCAAAGACTTGATGACTGACGCTGGCCATCAGAGCCAGAGCAGGACTTTGTACTTAGCAAGACAGAGATTCTTTTGGCTTAATACTTAGTGTAATGTCTGACAGTATGTCAAGTGCTGCAAGCACTGTGTAGTCAGTAAAAACCTGAAGGTAGAGCTCCACTCAGGAGCATCAAGACCACAAGCCTTTTGGAGCTAGTCTTTCTGGACTTTTGGTCTGCAGAGGACTCCAGTGGAAAGAGCGTGAATGTGTTAGTTGTGAAGAACCACTTTACCAAAATGCCTCATCCCTTTCGTTGCTCGAATCAGTCAGCAAAGCAAGTTTCAGGTCAGTAGTGGGACAGATACTTCTGAGTGTATGGGTTTCCACAAAGGATTCATTCAGACCAGGGAGCAAACTTTAAGTCAGTTGATTTACAGGTTTTTGCAGATTGCAGGAGTGAGAAAGTTGAGGACAATGCCTTACCAACCCATGGGGAATGGTAAACGTGTATATATAAACTTTATTCCAAGACAACAAATAGCCCATAGCATATTTTAAAAAATAATAAAGTAAGAAAATGAAATGAAATTAAACAAATCAGCAAGTAAAAAAGGACACATCCATCACCAAACAAACAAGCAAGAATTCCAATATTTAAAAAAGCTAGAAGTGTATCCAACATCACTATGTATTACAGATGTCAGAGCTCTTACCCAGTCCTGAACCCACCCACACCAGCCAGGAGAAACACTTACATTTTTAACTTCTGTTTTATAATAATTTTTAACCTGCAATGAAATATGCATTTATATGTTCACTTATTTATCTTAAGTGGTTCAACACATGAGTTAGCCATTTAAAATAGATTAGCAATGTTAATTTACCAGGAGCAAATATGTTCTTACAAATAACATTTCACCAAAGAAAAAAAATGAGCTGAAATTGCAAAGAACATCATAAACTATGAATACATACTGTTATGGATCTATTACTGGAACTGCTTTGGCGGTAATTTTGCATTTATCAGGGTCCTGGAATCTCTGTTTGCATTCACATTTGATTTTATACTTATCTGCAAGAGGGCTACTAGTTTTTAGTTTTTTGGTAAACTCTCGTAGTTCTGTTTCAGCCTCCTGATTAAATTTCTGTTTCTCATTAGGTGTCATCCATTATCCTTCAATCACTGCTACAACCTCAGTTCTTTTCCCATCTGGCAGCTGCATCTGACTGGCTCCTTGAATCTACAACTGCTGTCCTATTTCTCTTTCCCTAGCTGCTCTCATCATTTGCCCATAAAAAGGATTATTTAATAGATACTTGCCCTCGTCTACCTTGGTCTGGCTTTCTCTCACGAAACTGGTAGCTGTTTTACTCGTACCCACTTGTTCTGTTGCTGTCTCTTCCTTTTCAGATGGAAGTGCTGATACAAGGACCTGTTGGATACGTTTATGGTGGGGAAAAGTTTTCTGGCTCAGTCTGAGCTTCTGTGTCAAAAGGAGGTGGTGCTGTGGCAAACACAAGTCCTGTGTAAGGAGGTGGGGTACCCGTCTTTTCCTTCTGGTTTTCTCCGCCTTCTCAGTTGAGATGGTTTATGCCTTGACAAAACAAGGCTATCTTACACCACGATTGTCGTTCTGTTTCTGTCTTCTCCTGGACTTTCTTCCACTTCATCCGGACAAGCACATTTCCCTCTGTCTCCTTGTTTTTAGCTTCTTTTACTTCTGTAGCACACTGTTTTTTCTTTTACCCATAGTAACTTGACTAGAGGCTGTCTATCCATGAGCTGAAGTATCTTTTCTTTCAGAAGCCCATCTATCTGTTTTGATGCTTGCCTTCTCCTTATTTTTAATAGTTCCACTCTGTCCTAAGGTGACATAAACCAGATTTTGTCATAAGAGTACAGCCGAAAACCAGACACAGAGGCGAAGTAAAAGGTAAGTGATTTTATTTACAGATGAGGCTGTTAACAGTGAGGAACAACCAGGAGGATCTGAAACGGCAAAGAGGGGCAAGGTGAGTCTCAGGTACAGGATGGATTTGACCATATAGTAGTGGACATATAGGCGAGACAGGGTAAACCAGAGACTGTCCAGGAGGAGGAGTATCCAGAAATCCAGCACCAGCAGGTTCTCCAGGTAAGTGCAGCAGTAGTTCCAGACAGTTAGGTATTTACAAAGAGGTGAATAGCACAACCTGGGCCCACAGCACCACAGTGGGCTGGTATTTCTTGCAACACAGTGCACCACAATGGAAAGGACAGAACTGTCTTTAATTGCTCCTTTCAGTATGAAGACCTGTTCTTCAGTGAGCAGCTGCTGCAGGCTCACCACTTGACCCATCCTTCATAGGTGTTCTTCTAAGATTTATTCATTACAACATTGCAGTTTGTGGTGACACTGGACATATTTTTCACCATGTATGCCTACTGCGAAATAATCAGCCGGTTCTGAATTTCATTTGGAGAAACATGTAAAAAAAATAAAAGCTAACCATCTATGGATAGCAGGTTCTGAACAACATGCTGCCCATGCTGCACCATCTATGCCCTTCAGCTTTATGCACAGGGCCACACAGCTGATATGCCCGGTTTGGCCAAAATTGTAACACAGGCCTTTTATGTGGACAACTGCCTCTCCAGTACACCAGATCTTGCTAATGCTAAGGCTGGAGTGGATGTTTTAAGGCAACTGCTAGGAGAAGGAGGATTTGAAATCAGACAGTGAGTGAGCAACTTATCTTCAGTCACAGAGAACTTCCCACAAGTTTCTGGGTCCACCAGCAGTGAACTGTGGCCAGGGGTGGGCTAGGGTTGAAATTCTGTCTGGGAGCTTAGTTTAGAAAGGCCTTTTATCTGATCACATTAAAAATGCAAGTGGAACCATAATTTTAACACATAGTTTATTTTCAATATAAAAACACTGTTGTTTTTTTTTTTTCAAAAATCAAAACTTATGTGTAGGCTATGTATTCTAATGTACAAATAAAAAGTACAAATCATTATTTTCCCTCAAACGTATACTTCTCTTTCTCCTGACAGATCTGGCAAAATAGTTTTATCCAGAGTAAGTTTTCTGGACAATTTTTGATTTGGTTTGTGATTAACCCTTTGATGCATAACATGGGTCAAAAGTGACCCGGCTGAGTTTTTATCTTCTATATCTTTGCAATAAAATAATTTTATCATTCAGCATTCAAGGTATTCCTCAATTAACTTGTTTTTGATCATTGTGATGGACCGAGCAGTTAAAGAACAGCCAGGCACAGGTTTAAAGTCAAAAATAGTTGTTTTTTTTATTTAACCCAAAACAAAAACTTGGGTAAATAATGGAAAAAATGATAAAAATTGGGCCCATAAAAGAGGTCAAAGTAACAGCCATCAACTCAGACTAACTAAAACAAACAGACCTCTCTAACTGAGACAAAGTGGAAACTTAAATACTGGCTGATCAGGCCACATACAAGACACAAAGGGGAGAACACACAAAAACCTAACTGAAACTAACATAGCAAAATCCCATCCCCCCCTCTGAATGATGAGTAGTGGTATGAACCAGTTTGCAGTCTCAGCCAGCTTGCTCCACTTCTCTGTTCTCCTGAAGGATTGGAGCAGCCAGCACTGAAGAAGCTCAAAAACAAACAAAGGTTAAGTCAAGCAAAACATAACAATGTAAACTAAAATGTGCGCACTTATTCCAGAATACAGTGTGATGTGTTGCCTACTAAACAAAACCAGTTATTCTGTAAATTAAATCCCTAGACTTAAAGAAACCCAAATATAAGTGAGGTGACCTATTGTGTGTGGTGCGAGTGAATGTTACCACATTTGTGTGGCTGTAACTGCAGCCATCACAATCATCATACATCCTAATTTTATTTTTTCCTTTCTTACTTTTTGTATAAAAACCCTTTTTGTATCACTACCCTTCTAATGCACAACATGGGTCAAAAACGACCTGCATTCATTTTACAGGTTACTTCATGTATGGTTGAGTGTTTCAATGATATACATTTGAAATAAATTAATTTTCTCATTTACTTTTCTAAATATGCAATAAATATCTTGTTTTTGTTTAGCACAAATCATAATTTTTATTTTTCCTTTCTTCAGTTATGAACAAGCACAGCTTTTGTAATTCTACATCAAGTTTATACACATGGGTCAGAAACGACCTGCATTCATTTACTACAGCATTTGGTGGGAACTGTGAATTGTATCAGATATTTCACAGCTCAGCACAGCACCCTTTGTCCATCTAATACATGTAAGTATTGTTTTTCAATTGTTCTAACAATACCTTAGAAAAAAATTGATCATGTTTAGGTTACCTTGAGAGTGAGTTGATTTCTTGTCAGAAGGTTACAAGTAATTACAATTAGCTAGCTAGCTGTTGACATATTCTACTTTTGTTAGCTAATTATATTGTAGTTACCTTAGCTAAGTATATTGCTAGGCTACTAAGCAAAGTAGTTTGCTAAGTTGTTAGTGAAGCTACTTAGCCAAGTCAGCAAAATATAACTATCTATGTTTATGTATTTTGATGTAGGTAGGTAGGTAGGTACATTTATTTATATAGCACTTTTCAGCACAAGGCGACTCAAAGTGCTTTACAACACAAGAACAAAATTATAGACAGAGTTACAGAACATGACAAGATAACTAAGCTAAAACATGACAATGCTAACCAAGGTACAGGATAACTAAACTACTAAAACATGATATTACTAAACCAAGGCACGAAGAATCTAGCTAACAGTGACAAGAATAATAATAAATTAAGAGGTACCAAAAGAAGGCCCGCTAACAGCCAGTTATATATAATATGATAACTAATTGTACAGTAACTAAGCTAAGTGTACAGGAAGGCTAAATAATCTAAAACATGAGTTAAGTACCCCAGGCCCGCTATACAACCGAAGTAAAACCAGACATATCTAAGCATGAGCTAAGACAGTCAAAAATAGTAGCTAAACTAAACAGATCTAAGCATGACTAAATGTACAGAACTAAACTAAGTGTACAGGAAGATAAAGCTAAACTAAACAGTACCGAATTTCTAAATGGT
>NC_051451.1:3826101-3831400 GCF_001649575.2 Kryptolebias marmoratus | reverse complement strand
GATTACATCACATCTCAGCTTTAAAAGCTCAACTCCACACTCTCTATTTCTGAATTGAGAAAGCTCCTCGGATGAGAAGCGAAACGTCTTCAGCTACAGAATAGAAGTCCAGTTGTTTTTGTTTTTTAACTTTTTTTGAATTTACAATGGCCTGGATGACTGAGAATCTACACCAGCATAATAACAGAGTTGTTTTGGAACAGGTTGAGTCTGCCTTGAAGTCTTTGCTGGTACATTCTCAAATCCAAATAGCCAATTTAGGAATAGGAATGCAGGTGAAAATCCTTACCTCAACAAAACTAAGACCCAGTCCAATAGATTCAGTAAAAAAGGATCTTACTGGAATGAGAATCCCCCCACTCAAGAAGCCATAACATTCTGAGGAGCTGCCCAGGACTTACACCTGGATCCAGAGCTGTTTTACCAAAAGATGCCTGGGATATGTTCATGGGTGACGATATGCACCAACTTAGAGAGATGAAGAACAGCCACAGCAAAAGGGAAAGAATGGAGAAGCAATGATAAAGAAAAAAACATGGTGCGGGTTAAAAAAAAAAATAACACAGCCACTACCCATCTACAAGAGGACATCAGACAGGAGGGCCAAAGGAAGAGGTGTGCGATCTGCCCAGTTTCGAAAGCAGCTGGTGTTCCCAGTGCACCAGGCCTGTGTGCGAGGAGCACAAACTCTTAGTGATCATTTGTGAGGCATATAAAAAAATTGAGATGGCAGTTTGTGTTCTAGTGATGTGTTCAATTGTGTTTTGTTTTATTTGATCACATTTCACAAGTTTACAGCTGTTAAACCACATATAAAGTTTAGTTAAATAGCTGTTATGTTATCAGAAGGTATGTGTTTGTGTGACAAAATGACAAACATGTTGGAACTATTAAATAAATAACTGTTTGGCCCCATTCACTGCTAAAGTAATTACTTGAAACAAATTTTTATTATAATATTAAGACATTTAATTTTAAAATCACACTTGGATGACCCATGTGTAGTAATAAAAAGTATTTTTGTTCATAAAGTAGGAAATAAAACAATAAATTATTAATCTGTGATATTTAAAAACAAGATATTTACATAATAATATTTATTATATTTATATAATATTTATTTATAATACTTGGAATTTTCAATCATAAAATAAATTCATTTCAAAAGATAGAGCAAAGAAAAACTCAGTCAGCATGAAATAACCTGTAAAATAAATGAGGGTCATTTTGTCCCACGTTGTGCATTAGAAGGGGTGTGCATATGTTGTGCATCAAAGGGTTAAAGATGTAAGTTTTTCTTATTTTATACCTTGTACACATTTTTGGACATGAACAAAATGATTAAAATTGATTTATATCATCAGGTAAGTAAATACAACTCAACTCAAGGCTCACTCTGGATAGAAACTCATTTACAGATCTTTCAGGAGAAAGAAACATATGTTTGAAGGGACATTAATACATTTTCAGCCTGTATTGAGATGTCAAAAAAGCCCAGGTTTGGACTACAATCCTCAGATCTCAAAAGGTTAATAAAATCACCAACCCAGTCCTGCACACTGCACCTGTACCTGGAACTGTTTTTTTGGTGGTTCCTGCTCCACTTTCCTGCCTACTTTTCTGCTCTTCCTCATTCTTCTTCTCCTCCTTCTCCCTCATAATCTGTTTCTTTGTCCTCCTCCTCTTCTCTTCAATTCTATGATTGGCATTATCCTGTCCCCCTGCATCAGCTCCATGATTGACACTAGCCTTTTCAGCTACTAAAAACAATAACAGCAACAACTAGAAAGTTCCTGGAGAAACATTGAATGGGGCCTGCATCACTCTGCATCACTTTTGTGTGTTTATACTGAATGAAGATGACTCCAAAAGCAGATCAGTTGTAGACAGGCATCATAAAGGGCTGATCCTGAACACATGAGGTGTTCATCTTTGAAGTTTGACCTTCCTTTAGTACACAGTTTTAGAGTTAAAGCCTTCTTTTACATGTGATCTTGACATTTGACCTTGAAATCCATTGGTCTGATTCCTGACCCATGAGTAGTCCAGCTGTGAAGTTTGAACTTCCTACTGTACAAGATTTCAGAGCTAGAGGACTTGGGCTCCTCTGACCTTGACCACTGACCTTTTGATCTTGAACTCCGAAAGGCAATTACTTGACCCATCAGGAGTCCAGTTTATTTGTGCAATACATGAATAAACAGCACCACTTCCAGCACAGTACTAAGCAAACAAATCACTCCTCAGCTGCAGTTGTCAGTTTTCGTGCATGCGCAAATCAGCAGTACATTCACTGTATGAATCACTCCTCGACTGCCGTTCGTTGTTTCTGTGCATGCCCAAATCAGCAGTTCATTCAATGAACAAGTCACTCCTCTGCGTCAGTTCGTTGTTTCTGCACATGCGCGAATCAGCAGTACGTTTACTGGATGAATTCCTCCCTTGCCCTCTCTGACAGACTCCTCTCTCAGTGTAGTCGAAGGCACGTTCACTAAACGTAAACAAGAGTTCTCTTTCTTTTATTCTTATTATTGTAACGACCTAAGGACCCCCCACCTCCGCCTCGCTGCTGCAGCTTGTCCCGCTGGGAGTCTCACTCACTCTTCTTCTGTCTCCTCTCCTCTTGTTACTATATGTGTACCTCAGTCTGCTTAGATAATGGGTACGGCATGTTTATTTTTGTGAAGACTGACTCAACATAAGCAGTTAGTTTGGATAAACAGATGCCATTGCCAAACGCCTGAGAGCAAATCGCCATGAGGTGTAAATGGTTAGAATCATTTAGGGCAGAGTCAGAAAGTGTTTTGTTAATTGAGTGATACATGTAGTTTATTTGCAGTGAATGAATCTCAAGTCACATTTTCTCAGGTGTTAACAGTCCCTCCCCACCCACACAGTGCACGCCACTGGGTTATTTAGATTCACGTTAAAAGTGAGTCACAGAACGCGGAGGTTCCACTCCCGCTTGCACTGAGCTCAACTGAACTAAGTAAGGAATGAATCAGTGAATAAAGTGATTAGATTCAGTTTGTTTATTCAAAAGATTTGTACTTTTTAACAAATTGTTCATGAACGACACAACACTACATCCCAGTATATACACAGAACACAGGTTGCCCATGATCTTTATTTAAAACTTAATGATTCAAGGCAGAGGGCAATTTGCTTTCCATAAAATCTACTTTTTAAACAAAATACAGGCCTAACGTTCCTTGAAGAAAAGCATTTTGCTTGGTGACTTACATGCTAGAGTGTCATGAGGGACAACCAGACACCGCATGAAGCGACAATGGACCAGAGAGAAAGTGGAGGAGATGACTGGGTTTTAAAGACAGGAGGTAATTAGGGGAAGTGGGCACAGGTGAGTTGATTACAAAACTTGCGGCAGGTGTAGATGAGTGTTGCCAGGCAAACAAGAGCTAGACTGAGGAGAAGTGAATTATCACAGAAGCACAGACAACAAGAAAAAATGCGGACAACAATCAACCCAAACCAAAAGAAACACTAAATACAAAAAGAAACATACAGTAGAACCGAATCCTGACATAGAGTTTTACATAGAGTTTTACAATGATAATATAAAATTGACTGAGTTAAAGTCATTTTTGTGTTGGTTAAATAGCTGTGGTGGCCATCTTGAACTGGGTTGACTCCTAAAGTTTATCAGTTGTCTGTGGACATCCAGTGATTAGTTTCTGAAAGTGTCATTAAAATTCATCCTGAGAATCAAGAGATATTTTGCTAAATATAGTCGACTCCAAAAGGCAATTCAAATTTTTTGGGCAAAGATTTCAAGCAATGAGTAGCACTTGGAGTATTTTTTGTAAATGAAGCTCAGTTACTACCACACCAAAGTTGAAATCCACTATATCTGTAAAATAGACTGATTGTTTGTTTTCTAGCTGTGGTGGTCATCTGGAATTAGGTTTGCTCCTAAAGTAATCAGTTGTAGATCCTCACCCAGTGAGTATCTACTCTAAGTCTCATTAAAATTTGTCCACTTGTTCATGAGATATTTTCTAATAGAAAGACTGAGTTGATGAAATGATAGCGTTAGACATGTTTGTGTCTCAGACTGAATCACTAACAACCTCTTTGCATTACAGCTTTTAGATAGAGTTGTCACAAACTGACTGACTGATAAAAACAGATTTGAGTGAATTTTGCTGATGGTGGGAAAAACAGTAAACTGTCAAACAGATAACAGAAAGTGAAAGGATAGTGGATTGTTACCATAAAAAGAGATGTTTTCTAAGGCACACTGTTGCATCAGGAAGCTTTTATGAAGAAACACCAGCAGGAGGTGCTCACCACTACCACAAAAAAGTTAAGTGGATACAAGCCCTCAGTTATTTATTTGATCTTGCTATAGTATATATAGTATAGTATTTTTTTCTGACTTTTTTGTGGTCAAGAATCTAAAGTTACCACCCTGAACTTGCATGTCTCCCTGGTAGAATTTTACATTTTTTACACATTCAGTGGTGTAAAACAAAGACTTTTCTTTCTATTTGGCAAAGTTGCCATGGCATCCATGGATGGTGATGTTTTGATGTATTTTCTGAGATGAAATCACGAGCTTCAAAAATAGTGACACATTGCACCTCTATGCATAACGACACAGCATATAAATATACAATTTACTTTCAAAACAAAAGTCAGGGACAGAGTAAAATGTAAAAAAAAGAGTAAAATTAGAATCCTGCCTGACTTGAAACCAATGTAAAAATTACTTGTGAAATCATGGTCATATTTTTCATTTCAGATCAACTTAATTATGATAGGTTTGTTCTCATATACTGCCCGCCACCAAAAAGAAAATAATGTTTGCGTGTCTGTCTGTTATTAAAATATCTCATGAACCACTGGATGTACTTTTTTGAAACTTTAAAAAAGTAATCATTGGATGGACATCTACAAATAATTACCTTTTGGAGTCAACCCAATTCAAGATGGCTGACAAAGCCAACTGAGTTCTTAAAAGACAAAAGTGGCTACACTTCATTCAGTTTTATAAATATGGTTCATGCACAGCACCTACTCTTGAGCAGGGGCCACTGGTATAAGTAGGCAAGTAGGGCTAACCCAGGGGTCGGCAACCCAAAATGTTGAAAGAGCCATATTGGACCAAAAAAACAAAAAACAAATATGTCTGGAGCCGCAAAAAATTAAAAGCCTTATATAAGTCTTATAATGAAGGCAACACATGCTGTATGTATCTATATTAACTACATATTAGCTATATTAGCCTATCTGATAGGCTAATATAGCTAATATAGCTGCTTCGGAGTCGGGCCAG
>NC_051451.1:3820967-3825686 GCF_001649575.2 Kryptolebias marmoratus | reverse complement strand
AAATCCCGTTCTAATGTAAAATATGACAGATTACTGGATTAAGAAAATGTCTAGTATGCTATCACACATAATGTTTGAGAATTTGGAAACAGTTGCTTTTTATTTGCCAAAGTTATGGGGGGAGGAGAGAAGAGAATAGATATTTCAGCTGCCTGAAATAATCTGTTCCCCCTACATAAAATGGAAACAAATTAATTTACCTGCAAGTCCTTGACTGTGTTTAATCCTTTCATCATCAACAATAAATCCTGTGATTTTGATAGACAGATATGTGTGGAAAGCCCACCAATTGAAAAAACTTATGAGTGCGTTGCCTGTTTGCCCTAAGTTCCAGAGTTTGCTGTGATTGAGTGCATTGTGTGTTTGTCTAAGGTTCCTGAGTTTGCTGTGGTGTGCTAGTAGTTTATGTATGTTGAACAATGTTTAATAAATTACATTTTGAAAACTATGTTTGACATTTGTCCTTAACATACTTTAATATAAGGTAGCTATGGAAAGATAGTTTCAATCACACAATGAAGTGCAAATATTTTGAAAACACAAAACACCTGCTTCGTGGGCGTCTGTCCCCCAGCTGAAGGCGCTGTAAAGCCTGAAATCTCCGGCGGATAACAGCTGTCCTACTCCGCGCAACAATCGCAGCATCCAGAGCATTTCTTCCACTGCGCCTCTCTTCCTGAAGCCTCAGGAGAATCCCCATGAGTTTAAAAAACAGCAACAACACAGGGCCAACGTTGTCCATAGCGCTTTAGTTGTTAACACAACTTGCGCTAAGTTTCGGTAGCGCACCCCCCGCGCTGTGGCCCCGCCCCCCGCAACACGAGGAGGCGTTCCTCTGCTCCCGACCAAACTGGCCGGTGTAGACGTGATGCATTCTTTATAGAGCTGAGCCGAGTAGAGCCGGACTTCTGAATTAGGGTCCGTGTAAAAGAGGCATATATTAAAACAAAAAATATATTTCTCCATTTTCAAACATTTTTGAAAAAGCTCCAGGGAGCCGCTAGGGCAGCGCCAAAGAGCCGCGGGTTGCCAACCCCTGGGCTAACCCCTCCCTGGTGTTTACATTAAAAATGTTCAAATACCTAATAACCACAAATAAAAAAAATATTGTTTCATATTTTGTGAAATTTACAACAAAACTTGTTGTGTTTACTATGTTGCCACCAGGTGGCGTTAGAAAAAGAGTTATGCTGATTTGGAGATAAGAAGAATGGGGAATAAAGATGAAAAGAAAAGAGCTTCATGGCTGGTGTGCTTTACAACTATTTACCTCATAGGAAGTGCTAGTTAATTAGGTAATTATTTACTGCTACTTAAAACATAACACTTGTGCCAAACAGTCTTGAGAAAATCCCATTGTCTTTCCAAAGGGTTAACTTTTTTACAGCCCTGTTCAATTAATATTTTTCATGGTACAGAATGACTTAAGTACGTCTTGCCACACCCCCTCGGTTTGCTGCTCATTTGGGCTAATTTTGTTCAGTCCAGGGTCAGCCCAAGGCATAAGGCTTTAGCCAATGAGGGTAGACATACAATAATGTGCATCGAGCGTGAGTGTATGTGGGTGTGTTTTGGCATAGACTGAGTAGCAACTATGGCAAACAAGATAAACATCTTTAACAAAGGTAGGCCTTTTTATTTTATTTTATTTTATTTTATTTAAAAAAGCCCTTTCTATTATTGCATGTCTTGTTTGATTTTATTTTATCAGTGTAATTGTGTCACCAATAATTGTGTCAACGAGTGTGGTACAGTGTTATGCAAAGATGTTTGACTGGGAAAAAATAATCTGAAGAAATTATAGTTGAAACTTTAAATGCAGGGGAATTAAGTATTGGGCATCTAACAGAGGCTCTGTGTTAGCTTGGCTTTTGGTGATGGTTTGTTTTAAGGTTGTCTTTGTGATGAAAAAGGACTTAGTTTAAATTTATACCAGGTTTTCTTTATTTCTAATTGGATGTTTCTGTTGTTGGAATATCACCAACAGCCGCCACTTCTATTGAGTGTGCCGTCTCGTAATATTGCATGTGACTGCACATAGTTAACTTTAACATTTCACCAACACTTAAAAAGGAAATTAAATAAAATGTAGAAATATTGAGTTTTCATCATAGTCCATGGGGATCCCTGCACAACCTCATCTGTTAGTCTGTCCATCACCAGCACAAACAAGAAGGGGATCAGAGCCGATTCTTGATGGAGTCCCACTTCCACATTGAAGATATCTGTAACTTCTGCAGCTCACCTCACTACTGTCCTGCTGTCCTCATGCCTGTCCTGTACCAGTCTAAAATATTTTTCTGCCATTCCAGATGTCCTCATATACCACCACAGCTGCTCTCTTGGCACCCTGTCATATGCTTTTTCTAAATCCACAAAGACACAACAGCCCCTTTCACACGGACCCTAAAGGTCCCGGCTCCACTCTACTCGGCTCGCTTTGCGAGCGTTTACATCTGCATTTTTTCACACTCGGTCCCTGCTTCTTTGGTCCCTGCTTCAGAGTCAGGGCAGCCGGGCCAGCCCTGCTTCATGGGTGGCGCAAGCTTAGCTCCTGTTCACTCATTGGTCATGGGTGTGACCAGATGCAAGCATAAAGAGCGAAGGTCGGAATATAAACAACAGCATTAGCTTACCCTGCAACGTTTATGTCGTCTGTCCCCCAGCTGAAGGCGCTGTAACTCTCCAGCGGATAACAGCTGTCCTACTCCGCGCAACAATCCCAGCATCCAGAGCATTTCTTCCACCGCACCTCTCTTCCTGAAGTCTCAGGAGAATCCCCATAAGTTTAAAAAACAGCAACAACACAGGGCCAGCGTTGTCCATAGCACTTTCGTTGTTTACACAACTGGCACTAAGTTTCGGTAAAATTCTAATATCTGAATCTGTACTTTTGTCTTATTTAGATTTTTTTAGCTCATTGTTGTGTGTTTTCACGATGACTCTGTAATTTTGTGTTTTCATGTTGTAAAGCACTTTGAATCGCCTTGTTGCTGAAAAGTGCTATATAAATAAATTTGACTTGACCTGACTTAATGTAAAAATCTAGTACATGAGCATAAGCATATCAGAGTAAAAATTCCCTACTGATTGTGTAAGTTTGCTCTCTTACAAATAAATAAACAGTCTCTAATTGTTATGGTAGTTTAATTTTAATGCAGAAAAGAAAATATTGACTAAATGTCCAGAAAAAAAAACATTACATAAAAGTTATAAATTGGTTTGGTCCCCTAGCAAAATATGACTTAAGTTGATATTTCACTGGGCTGCAGCTGTTGGGAGACTAGTTGGCTACTCAAAATTGTGAGAAAAAATACAAATTTTCCATTGCAGTCTCTAAATTCTGTGTTTGCAACCAAGCACCGAGCAAGCCATAAAGCTATGTTTTGCATGTGACAAGGCACGTTTATATTGGATTCAGTTCAGGCAGACAAAGGCGAAGTTTTAAGATGTTTATTAAAACCGCTAAGCTAAAAGGAACACTAGTTCTTAGAACTGTACCCTCTTCGTGGAGCAGGACGAGGTTCGGGGCAGGACGAGGTTCCGCCGAGGGCTGAGAATAGAGAGTGGCAAAGTCTTTCAGCAAAGGGTTTAGGCGAGAGGGAGAGTCCAGGGACAGGCGAGCGGTCAGAGCCAGGAGATCAGAGGTAAGCAGCTAGAGCCAAAAAGGTACAAACCAGTAGGCGTAGTCCAGAGTAAGGAAGTGAGGTCAGTTATCAGGAGTCAGATTCCGTGAAGGTGTCAGGCAAGGAGTGAGGGTCGAGAGTCAGGCAAGGGTTCGTCATCATGGAAGCAGGAATGAACTGTGGTAAAGCGCTGGACATTTACTAGGATAAACCGTTCAATAATCTGACAATGACTGCGTGTTGACGGTGATCTTATGTACTGGCAGGAATAGGTGAGGATGATCATGATGATTACTGTGGCTTGGAATCCGGGGGCGTGGCATGAGCGGCTAGACTGTGGAAAATTACTGGGTCTTGGTCAGAGAGGCTGTGGCATGAACAATGGAGCCGTGACAGCATGGTAGTTTTTTTTTAAATCATAGCCTATTTTATGTTCATTGCTTGCAAAGCTGCATTATTGGTGATGCACTTTTTTTGTCCACCTCCCTCCACATCAGCTTGCTATGTACTCACCTCAGCAGCTGCCCCATGTTTATGGTTTAATCTGTGTGAGTACACTTTAAAAATGTGGACAGGCAGATTCCATCCATCCATCCATCCATCCATCCATCCATCCATCCATCCATCAATGCACCCATCCATCCATCCATCCTCTTAATCTGTTTTTCTGTGGAGGCTTGTTAGAGAGCTGGTGTTGCCAATTAACTGGACATGCATGTTTTTCCAATATCCATCCATCCATCCATTGTCTTCCGCTTATCCGGGATCGGGTCGCGGGGGTAGCAGCCTAAGCAGGGAGACCCAGACTTCCCTCTCCCCAGCCACTTGGGCCAGCTCCTCCGGGGGAATCCCAAGGCGTTCCCAGGCCAGCCGAGAAACATAGTCCCTCCAGCGTGTCCTGGGTCTTCCCCGGGGCCTCCTACCGGTGGGACGTGCCCGGAACACCTCACCAGGGAGGCGTCCAGGAGGCATCCTCACCAGATGCCCGAGCCACCTCAACTGGCTCCTCTCGACGTGGAGGAGCAGCGGCTCTACTCTGAGTCCCTCCCGGATGTCCGAGCTTCTCACCCTATCTCTAAGGGAGAGCCCAGAC
>NC_051451.1:3801080-3818177 GCF_001649575.2 Kryptolebias marmoratus | reverse complement strand
GGCCACCAGGCGCTCGCCAACGTGCCCCACCTCCAGGCCTGGCTCCAGAGTGGGGCCCCGGTGACCCGCGTCCGGGCAAGGGAACACTGTGTCCAATAATCGTACTCGTCATAAGGGGTCTTTGGGCTGCACTTCGTCGGGCCCCTCACCGAGGACCTGTCTGCCTTGGGTGACCCTACTAGGGGCATGAAGCCCCTGACAGCATAGCTCCTAGGATCATTGGGACACTCAAACCCCTCCACCACGATAAGGTGGCAGCCCAGGGAGTGGTGTTTTTCCAATAGTTATTTTTTATTATCAGCTTTGTATTAAGACCTTTACATTTACCTTCAATGTTTTTGTCATAGGAAAGCTCTTATTCAGGTGTCAAAATACACCCACCCATCCACTTATATCATGGAGATGCCCACAATACAATTCAAGTGGGTTTGAGAAAGGTTAGAGATTGCTGCAACAACTCTGTGACTATTTTTACAGAAATTCCATTACACAATGTTCACGATTCAAGTGACAGGACTGTATACCTCTGCAACTTATGCAAGGAAACTGAGAACCCCTAAAAATTCACAAGATATTCTGGTGACTCTCATGAATGTCATTTGCCAACTAGTCACAGCCTAGTGAGATACGAACTTTAGTAGTTGGTGAGAAAACCTTTGTTGCAAGAACAATATTAGCAAGTTTCCTGTAGTTGGTCACCAGGTTCATTCACATTTAAGGAAATAAACATCTCTATTCTTTGCAAAAACTCTCTAAATCTGTTAGCTTTCTTAGCTGCTAATGTCATTAATTCAAGTATTTTTGAGTTTATTTTTGGCTTTGGTTCTTGGTGCTTTGTTTTTATGTTTCTGATTCATGCTTCTGTTTGAGTTTATGGTTTTTTTTATTTTGTTATCTTTATGTTTAGTCTTGTCTTGATTTAGTTTTTGTTCCTTGTGTCTTTGTTTTCTGTCATCATTTACTTCTCCTCTGTTTATCTCTTGTCTGCCTGCCACGCCCATCTACACCTGCCCCAAGTTTTATAATCACTCACCTGGGTGAGTGATTATACCCTCTGCTTTAAAATCGAATCACTTCCTCCACTCAATCGCAGGTCCATTGTCGCTTTCTTGCACAGTCTGGTTTCTCCCATGTCATGCCTTACATTGCCATGCTATATCCTTACAGCTAAATGGCAACTCAAATCTTAGCTCCCTCCACAGATTTTCTGTAGTATTGAGATTGGAAGCCTGGCTAGGTCACTTTTTGACCTATGACCTTAATGTGATTCCTTTGTTGTCTGCTGGTATATTTTAAGTCATTGTCATGCTGGAAAACCCATCCAGGAACCATCTTCAGTGTTCTAGTTGAGGAAAGAAGATGTTAAGGTATATGACCCCATCCATTGGTCACTGATGGCAATTGATGGTCTTTTTATTCTTATCTAAATAATCCCACCCACAGTTTTCACCTGCTTACCAAGCTTCTTGCTGATAGCCTTGTGTCCAGCCTTGTGCAGATTTACTTTGTCTCTGACATCCTTTGACAGCTCTTTGGTTTTATTCATGGGGTGAAGATGTTGAAAAAAGAAAATGTGAACAAGTGTGCTTTATACACATACTGAGTTGAGATCAGGAGTGTCAGAAATTGATTGATTGATAGCAATTTGTGTGCTACATGGGCACATAACCAATCTGTGGGAAGCAGAATTCTGATTTGGTTGTAGGGAATCTTTTTATTTCAATGACGTGCAAATCAGTTTGCACCTTTTATGTTATGTGGGGTTTTCTTTTCTGGATTTTGAGTTTTTATTCTGTCTCTCCCTATTAAAATTGTAGTACCATGTAGTTAGAGTTTATTTTTGAACTGAGCAAACTTACAAAATAAGCAGAGGATCAAATAATTATTTCCTTTATTTTGTCATCCTTCAGTTTTTTCAGAGGATTTTAGTATGCTTTTTCGCAGTAACACACTCTTTTTTTTGGATGTTGTAGATTTACTGTGATGCCTAACATACTTTTACATGTATTTCTGGCACTTCTAGCATCTGTTATGATGAGTAACCATAGAAACAGGAGAAATGCGTACATGCAGGAGCAGGTGTTTTAGCTTTCCTTTGCTTTTCCACTGGTTGGAGTGAGATTTAAAATTCCAGATGAGTTAAAAAGGAGACATTGATCATGTTGGTCAAGAGCCAAATAAAGAGCAATAAGGAGTATATAAAAAAAACTTTTTTTGTCATCACGAGGATTGTGAAATATGCAGAAGACATAGCAGAAACACTGTATTTTGTTGTACAGTGGTGGAGAGAGATGATAGAAAAGTGACAGAAGTAAAGAAAGTGAGATTGTTTTGCTTGTTAACAACAGAAGGTGTAATGTTACTGTAAAGGGAGCATATATTAATCCACATATATTAATCTGTCAGCTATGAGTTCATATCTGTTGATGATAGCAGTGCAATTTTTACCTAAAAGCTCAGTAGGTGCCAGGCTACACAACACCTGAATACATTTGTTGTGATCAACTTTTCCCTTTTTCCTATACTTCAAACTGTTCAACACTTTGTTAAATAAAGGGTGAAATTAATGTGACATTTTTTTCCCCATTTGGAGAAAAAAAAAAAAAACATTTTTCAGTTCTTCTCAGCTCCACATGCAGACTCATTTATCAGCTCCCACCTGTGACTAACAGAACTGCGAGGAGGTGGTCACATGAAGCAGAGGATTCTAAAGGGTTGGTTTTGAGGCCAGATGGGGCTGTACAGTTCGTCATGCCAGTTCGTCATGATGTATTCTGACAGTTGCTTTAGATCTTAAAAAGGACCAGCCACTGCGTATTAAGGATGAGTCATACAAACAGGAAATTGAAAAATAATGCAACAATTATTTTAATAAGTGGTTGTGTTTTGTCCATTGGCACTTGGTAGTACCACAAGGTGGTGGTAAGGTTCCAAGTTTTTTTCCCCAAACACTAAGATTATTTTCCAGGCAGCGGTGCTATGTATGTCTAGCTGCCAAAGAAAACCCTTGTCCTTTTTGGTAATTACAGTTTTATTATGAAAGGAAAGTGGAAACTACAAATATAGATGAGTTAGATCTTTACAGTCAGAATGTGTGAAAACACTTATACCCAGACAAATGCCACTGTTAATTATTTGTGTTACTTTAATTTCACTAGTTAAGTGGATAAATGAATGAGTGTTTTCCCTTAAAGCCTTATTTTAAACTTTCAACAGCAACAGGAATTGTGGTTAGTATGCTATAGTTCATGATGCATGTTCATTCCAACAATGTGAACATAATTGTTGTTTAGGCAAAAACATGAAATAGGCAATTGTCCCAAATCACAAAGGAGTTGCTAAGATTGGCCTATGTTATAATGAACATGATAAACTAATATTCATATGTAAAAAAAAATGTTCATATGTTTAATATTCATAAATCCAATGAATTCTAAATATAGAATTCATGTTCGCTCCACAAATATGTTTTTGGTGTCATACAGACACCATTTTAAAACAAATCAGTTTTAGAATGTTGTCCAGAAGTTGGCCTAGTGCTTTATACATATATTGTACGGTTTGAAATTGAACTAGATCAGTAAATATTAAAATTTATGATTTTGAAGAATAGTGGATTTGTATGACCTGTTTAACCAATATTATGAATTATTCTTATAGTGTTTTTTGTAAAATACCTAATGATGATAATGCACATTTATAAGTATTGCCCCAAACCTCTGCACAACAATTTAAATTTAAATTAGTGAATAATATAGAAGGTGCAGAGATTTGCTTACTGTTTATTAAGATAAGATAATTAATTTGTCTCCACTGGGAGAGATTTGCCTTAGAAGAGGGGACAAAACTGCCATACAACAAAAGCAAAGTAATACTTCTGTCAGGTGTAGTGGAGATGGAGCCGAACCCAGTGGGAAGACTCATCTTCAGGAAATAAAATAGTTTATTTTAAAATAAAAGAAACAAAAACAAAACACTGACGAGGCAGCACAATGAAAACTAAATACAAAACAAACTAAATCCAAAGACTGAACAGACATGGGCAGGCAACATGAGCAGAAATAGCCAGCAGGGGAAATAGACAAACGAACCAGGGAGTAAGTGGAGGAGATGACCAGATTTTAAAGACAGAGGGTAATTAGGTGAAGTGGGCCCAGGTGAGTGATAACTAACAAGAAGCAGGTGGAGATGGGCATAGCAGGAAAACAAGTGACTGACAAGAAGTGAATAATGACCGGAGTACAAAGACAAGGAACAAAAACTGAACAAAACGAGACTAAGCGCAAAGAAAATACAAGACACAACAAACCCAAACCTAAACATGAAAAATAACAATAACCCCAAAATCCTGACAACTTAAAACAAAGTCAATAACAATAATACATAAAACTAGCACAAATAATAAAATAAACATATATTGAATTTTGACAAAAAAAGCACATTGATACACTACTAATGTGCAGAAAAAGAAAACACTGATGGGCAGTACATCCGCACGAACATACAGTACTTATACACATACAATTCATCCTTCTCATACAATTCATAGTCATCATCTCAACCTCGTATTACTGTGTTCAGGCCCTGCTAGTCTTCCATTAATCAGGCTGATGGAGAGTGGTACAAATGAGTGCTTAAGGCAGATGTTTTTACATACCAAAACACCTGAACCTTCTCCCCGAGTTCATAAGAACATATTCTGATGCTAGCACATGTGATCTATCAGACAAGATATTCTCAGCCTGCCTGATAGTTGCCTGCTCAAAAAGATATTGTAGGGAGAGTAGGTCCAGGGTGTTAGTGATCTTACTTGCCATCTTCACCAGACTCTGAATTTGGGTTTTTTATGTAACTGTGAGGTTTCCAAGCCACCCAGTAATACTGTATCTCAGAATGGATTCAGTGGTTGCCCTGTAGAAAATTAACATAATCATTTTAGAAACACCAAACAATCGGAAACATCTAAGAAAATGAAGACACTGGTGGACCTTTGCACAAACACTTGCCATATGCACTAGCAAAGATCACTATCCATATACACGCCTAGGTATCTGAAGGATGTGACCTGTTTGATGGAACAGCAGTGTATGGCTATAGGATTCCAATCACTGATTGATTTAGGCTCCAGAAATAGCTCAACAGTCTTCAAAGTGTTAATCTATAGTTTATGAGAGTCGCACCAATCTACAAACTTATCCACTGCAGCTTTATGACTGTCAGGATTGTCTGTCAGAAGACTCAGAATAACTGTATTATCTGAAAATTGTATTATGTACTGGCTGGCTTGGGAACTGATGTAATCATTTGTGTACAAAATGAAATTATATATTTCTTTTTTACTCGTGATTTTTATTTGGAATATTTAATGTGTTTCGCCCATTACTTTGTCAGAACCTCTAGAAAGAAAAGTCTGAAACTCCACCATGTCATTTTGGTAATGAATATTTCTACACAGACGATTTTCCTAGGCTGAAAGATAACAAGCTGAAATTAAAATTTGCAGATGATTCAGTGGTAGTTAGTCTTTTATATGATGATGAAAATGCTCATGGTCCTGTAGTTGATGAAGTTGTAGGGTCTTGTGATGGAGCTTTTCTTCAGTTAAATGTACAGAAAAAACTAATGACATGTGCGTTGATTTTAGACAGAGACTCCATAAAACAAATCATATGGTAAGTAAAGGCCAGAATGTGGCATTAGTAGAGACATAAGTATCTGGGAACTATTTTAGACAACAAATTAAAATTTACCTGTCATTCAGAGTATGTGCAAAAGAAGGGCCAGTAAAGATTGTTCTGTCTAAGGAAACTTGCTAAGCTTCATGTTGACAAATCATTGATGATCTTATTTTATAGATCATACATTGAATCTGTATTGACCTTTTCTCTCATGTGCTGGTTTGGAAATCTTAGCATAAGGTCAAAGAATGCACTTAGTAGAGTAAAACATACAAGTAATAAGATCTTAGGATTGGACAATGTACACTTCTTGAACTGTTCAATAGACAAGTTATCAGGAAAATTACAACCGTTCTTGCTGATAGTTCTCACCCGCTACATGTTGAGTTCCAGTTCCTGCCTTCTGGCCGTCGGCTCAGACTTCCCTTTATGAAAAGTAACATGCACAAGCACTTCTTTGTTCCTACAGCAATTGGTCTTTTTAATACAGAACAAAGCAGGAGAGCTTGCACCTGACTGTTGAATGATTGCTATTGCTATTGATGTTAGTAGTAACTGTTGGTTGATGATTTAATACATTGCTGGACTTTTTATTAGGTATTGATGTTTTATGTTTTTTGCGTATTTTAATGTTTTATTTTTTGTGAGTCTTGTTTTATATATACTTGCTGTAATACTAATCGCCCAATTTGGGATTGGAAAAAACTGAACTGAACTGAACTGAGAGTCGAGTTATCTAGGACAGATGAGACCATAGTCAGGATAAGGGATGGCAGGTTTTTTTTTCTATTGAGTAGAAAAAAGGTGAGGACAAGAGCAAGGAGCGAAGTCGTTCTGGTGAGTAGATAATTTAGAATTTGAAATGAACTTGTGTTCTGACCTGTGGGAAACAAAGATTTGTAGTGTATTTTGCAGCCACTAGATGGCATTAGTTGTAATAAGCTGCTAAGGGGTATTGGGTATTTATTCTTAATGGTGATTTGGTTTAACCCTTGGTAATCTATGCAGGGGTGAAGGGTTTTATCCTTCCTTTCAAAAAAACAAACAAAAAAAAAAACAGCGTCAACAGGTGAAGTTGATAGACAGATGATCCCAGATGCCAGAGGATGTTCTATATATTCCTTCATGGCTATTCTTTCTAGACTTGAGAGTATATACAATCAACTGAAAAGAAGGGGAGTACCAGGGAGAAAATTAAATGAACATTCATATGGACAATAGGTGGTAAAGAGAGAGAGCCCTCTGTTTGCTGAAAACTGTAGCAAGATCGTGATAACACTGAGGAACTACATTTAAATCTGGTTCTTCAAGGGAATCAGGTATGAAGGCATCAGGTTGGGTAACAGAAACTGCAGAGTGTTAACACATAGCTAGGCATGAGGGACTCCAAATCTCATTTCTCCTTTTTGACCGGTTATTTGCAGGGATGTGTTTGGATGACCATGGGTATCCCAAAATCAGACGAAATGAAGAAGAAGACCAAAAACTCACCCCACTCATGATGTTGCCAGAAGCGATAAGATGAATCCTTCCTGTCTTGTGTGTAATGGTGGTAAGACTACCGGCCATAAGAGAAGTTACCTTGAGTGGTGTAGAAAGTGAAGTCACTGGGAGTAGCATTTGTTGAAGCAGTTCATAACTGAGGGGAGCTCGAAAGATTACCCACCAGTATCTCCTGTCCTACTGGTGGGCTCTGCCTTTTACTCATGCTGTGCAGTTGGCAATATAATATTCAGTCTTTCCACAATAGAAGCATTCATTCGCCAGAATTCTTCTCTGCCATTCCTATGGGGTCAGACGTGCTCTGCTGAGATGCATAGGTTCTGTCTTGGAGCTTGAAGTGACGGAAGATATAAAAGTCCGGGACGATGAGGCGGGTAGCGGTATTGAACCTGAAGTTAGTGTCTCAGGATTTGAAGGTTCTTTCCTTGTGCAGTTCCTTCAAGTGGTTATTTATCCTTATACAAATTAATTGTTTTGTTTTATGAATAGGGGTTGTCTCTCAAAGCTTGTTGATTCTTTAGTTGCTTGGAGAGGGAATTAATGAATGCCTCTTTGAGGGCAGTATCATTCCACCCGGTTTCAGCTCCAGAAGTCAACAAAAGGGTTGTGACTGATTGATTTCCCTGTTTAGCAGTAAGTTTTCTTTTGGCAGTGTCTTCTTCTCAAAGGGCACAATCAAAAACCTCTTGGAATTCTGCAAGGAAAGAGGCATAGGTTATGCAGTCTGTTGGATGTGCATTCAAAAAGGTCTCAGAACAGCAGAGTGCTCGGCCATTGAGTGCTGCAACCAGGAAAGAGATCTTAGTATAGTCTGAGGTGTAGGTGAGCAGAGCTTGATGAAATGCTAGGGTGCATTGTAAAATCCACCCCCCTCAATAACTGGGGTTTCTATCAAAAGCTTCAGGTGGGTGGCTTGTGTGTTCTTGAACAACAGTCTGAGCCAATGTAGTAGCTGCCGTAGAAGGCAGAGGCAGTGAGGGAGCTGAGAAGTAAGACTGACAATTTCTGATTAATAGCAAGCAACAGTTCTTCAAGATTAAATGTGGTAGTCTGTTGTTGTTTGATTATCCGTTGAAGAACAGATTCATGTCATGTTCTCATTCTGTGTGAGTAGGGTTTGGTGGACCTTATCTGTCTTAAATAAAGTCTAGTTACTTTAATTGTGGCTGGACCGTTCTGTCATTTTGGTAATGAATATTTCTACCAGAGTTGAGTTATGCAGGACAGATGAGACCACAGACAAGATAAAGGAAGGTAGTTTATTTCTTTTGTTGAGTGGAAAAAGGTGAGGTCAGGAGATCTGCAGAGAAGTTGTTCTGGTGAGTAGATAATTTAGAATTTGAAATTAATTTGCTTGATGATTGTCTTGGCTTACTGTGTTGTGGTTTGTTTGCAGATCAGAGGGAGGTGTGGAGGATTCTAGGACCAGAAGGTAACTGCAGCTCTTGGGAGGGGTAGTGATCCAATTCATGGATGGAGGTGGTGTTGAGAATTTGTTTTGGGATATTATAATTTAATTAAGTAATTATTGGAGTTGTTATTTTATAGATTTTGTTACGATTTGATAGTTGCATCTGGTTCAGAACTAACTACATATCCCATGATGCTTTGAGAAAAAAAAGGAACCAGAAGAAGAAAAAAACAGAGCTGTTAGCTTAGTTTTCTGACACGCTGTCGTATATATGTAAGCTTCGTTCGTCTATATTTGTTCACTAAAGGTCAACTAAAATTCCATCCGACTCCTTTCGTTATTTAATTAGTCAAATATACAACAGGTGGGGGACATTGAGTCCGAGTGGGCCATGTTCCGCGCCTCCATTGTTGAGTCGGCTTATCAGAGCTGTGGCCACAAGGTAGTCAGTGCCTGTTGCAGTGGCAACCCTCGAACCCGCTGGTGGACACCGGCGGTGAAGGATGCTGTCAGGCTGAAGGAGTCCTATCGGGCCTTCTTAGCCTGTGGGACTCAAGAACCAGCTGAGGGGTACCAGCAGTCCAAGCAGCACACAGCTCGGGTGGTCGCTGAGGCAAAAACTCAGGCATGGGAGGAGTTCGGAGAGGCCATGGAGAAAGACTTCTGCACGACTTCGAGGTGATTCTGGTCCACCATACGGCGTCTCAGGAGGGCAAAGCAGTGCAGCACCAACACTGTTTATAGTGGGGGTTGTGTGCTTCTCACCTCAACTCTGGACGTTGTGAGTTGGTGGGCGGAATACTTTGAAGACCTCCTCAATCCCACCAGCACATCTTCCATTAAGGAGGCAGAGCCTGGGGACTTTGGGTCGGGCTCTCCAATCTCCGGTGCTGAGGTCACCGAGGTGGTTAAAAAGCTCCTCTGTGGCAGGGCTCCGGGGGTGGATGAGATTCGCCCGGAATTCCTTAAGACTGGATGTTGTAGGGTTGTGTTGGCTAATGCGTTTTTTCGAAAAGTAGACCTTTTAGCCAGGGTTATGGGAACTGCTTTGGTCCCCCATTTAGGTCCAAGGACAACATCTCGGTGGGGGACCAAACTCCTGCATTTTAAGGGTTTTAGAACATTAAAAACTGTAATTCTGATGCACATGGTCTGCTGAAAAGTTGTCATTGTACTCTTTTAAGTTATGTATAGTTTAGCATCAAAATGTTTGTTATGGCCCAAAGCAATTTGGTTTGTGTAATACTGTGCAGTTGCATGTTACTGATTTGCTGGCCTCGTTTGACTCATCCCAATGGACAGTTTTCTGTTTTCTGGTTTGACTGTTCATCTCCTACTCCTTCAACCACAGAAGTGACCCAACTATTTAAGTCCAGCTCTCCTGTTTATTTAATCTGACTAACTCACCACTATGTTTGGGTGTCATGACATATTTAAACTTGACTTGTTAATTGATGATTGAAATGTTTGTTAATTCAAACTTGTTATTGACAGGTTTTGTTTGTGACCAAGTGTTTGGTTTGGCCTGTCTTCTGTGCAGACTGTAAAAACAACCTTTGTAAGTTTCTGGAGACAGGCCCAGAAGGTTTATCAAAGAACCCTGTTTAAAAAAGTAAAAATAATACCATGTGGTTTAATGTTACTTCCCCTTTTCCCTGGATGAGCTTTGTTGTAACAATGTTAATATATCAAACACAGCACAGAAATGATTCTGACTGCCTAGAACAATCCTACAGCTACACATTTTTTGACATAGCATTCTTATGTTTTCTGTCAAACAATTGCAATTTTGAGAACCTTAAATTTTGGAAACTTGATAATTTATACCTCTAAAATCAATCATACAATAAGCTCTAGTAGTAAACTAATCAGATCTATTAACACACAAGATTTTCAAAGAGATCTAGTTCTGAAAAAAAATATATTTATATATAAAAAAATATATAAATATATATATAAATATATATATATATATATATATATATATATATATATATCAGTGTTATAGTCAAGACCACCTAACCCGAGACCAAGTCAAGATCAAGACCAGAGTGAACCGAGACCAAGACAAGACCAAGACTTTCAGGGTCCGAGACGCAGTCGAGACCAAGACCGAGGAAAGTTGAGACCGAGTCAAGACCAAGACCAGCACTAGTATGTGACAAAAAAATGAGAAACGTGATCAAAATTCCTGAAATTGATCTGAAAGATCCACATTCATGTAAAAAAAACACCTAGATATTTAACACACAGAGCTAGAATAAATATAAACATCTTTATTTAGTACTTCTGTGTATTAATCACAGAATTTCAAACAGTTAATCAAAGTTTATCAAAACAGTATTTTCTCTGCATTTCATGAACAGTACATACATTTATGCTGTTTTTAAACGTGCAATTTCAAAACACGCTTTTTCAAAACTGTGCAAATGAGAAAAGCTAAAAAAATGCCAATCATTTCTCTCGTTTCTCTCTCATATACAGATTAAAGCTACATTATATAACTTTTCTTAAATAAATCTGTATCTGTCACCAAGTTGTGACAATATGTTATGAGACAAATAATTTGTGGAAAAAAAGATTGATCTCCTTCACTTTTTCCCTGAGCTACTACTGACATCTGCAGAGATACAAACCCACTGAAATACAAGCACAAAACCCTGACTGACTTTTGTCAGTGCTAAGACCCTGTTGCTGGATCAGATGAATTGTTTTTGACCAAGCAGTGTATTTCTCTAGTTAGCATTGGGAACATGGAGAAAAGGCAGAGGAGCTCAAAATTTTCACAGCTTTCATAACATACTGTCACAACATAGTGACTTAAATATGTAAAAAACCTATATAACTTTCATAAAGATATTTTTTAATCAAAGTTGCATACTGCAACTTTAACTTTGCTGTTGAATGAATGTAGCAACTTATACATAACATACATAATAGAGAAATCTGACGTTTAGAGGCCCAACTGCATGTGTTTCAAAAATGAAATTACACAACTGGAAGCAGTTTCATAACATGCCAAAGCTTTAGAAAACTGCAGTGGCAAAACTCGAGAACAAGGATAACCATGTAGCTAAACAGTGGTTGAAATAAAGTAGATGATACATAAAAAGTTACATGGAAACTAGTTTAACGTAAGGTTTCATTGCACCCTAAAACATAAAGTATATATATATATATATATATATATATATATATAACTTTAGCTAGCTTAATACATATTGAGATGTCTGTGTGATGGCCGGGTAGAAGAATTTTGATACCGAGGAGATTGCTACGGTTAACTAGCTAGCTTTCCTAACATCACTTTTACACGTAGCTTACCTTTCTTTGTGCTTCCTTTCAAGGTGCCGATAAAAGTTGGACGTAGTCCCCACCGTCTCTGATAGTGAAGCATTGCAGAACTTACACTGTGCCGTATGCTTTTTTCTCAGTGTTGCTTTACAAATATATTTTTTGTGATTTAAATAGCCGAATTTTATAACCGATGATTTGGCCGACATCTCAGACAACCACTTGTGACTTTCAATTGAAGTGCTGCAGCCCGCGCAAGGTGAAAAGGGGTGGGCGGGACAGCAGTTTAAAAAACAACATGCATTTACCAATGAGAATGGTTATTGCTTGGATTTGAATCAGTACATGTATCCAATAAAAAGAAGGATCTTAAAGAAACTGATAATATTCTGACAATTTAGTGGTATTTCCACAGTTGTGGTCTTGACCAGTCATGAAATAAAATCCCGAGTCCTCAATGTCCGAGACCGAGACAAGACCGAGACCAAATGCGGTCAAGTCCGAGACGAGACCAAGACCATTAAAAAGTGGTCTGAGACCAAGATCGGTGTCAAGTACTACAACACTATTTATATAAAATAATTTTAGTCTTGTCCACCATGTCATGTCTCAATGTGGAGAGAGAAGAGAGCCCAGCTCCATTGTCCTTGAGTGTTTCTTTTTAAACACAACAACCCACTATACTTTCCATAACAAGTCACTAGTTGGTGCTTACAGCGCATGTTTGCAGACATCAGTCTCTCATGCATGTACATGTTTTCTATCCAAAATGGTAAATACATGGACTTACAGTGATGTTGGGTTGCTGCTACACGTTGAAAATAACCTAAACAGCATTCTGCTATGCACCATTATTACTGTTGCTGATGTATTTGTGCATGTGCAGAACAGCTAATTACATGTCATGTGCCATTTCACACATTGCTGCTTCCTTTGAGATGCAAATGGAGGGGTCTGAAAAGTTCCACTTTGTAAACAGTACCTCAGAAAACAATTGTTACAGGTCCCAGGATTGGTTCAGCGGAAAAAAAAAAGATAACTCTGTAAAGTACAGAAGAAGCACAGCAGCAACAAAAAACACACAATGTGAATCAGTTGTCATTCAAATTGTGTCTCTTTTATTTACAATAACTCCTTTTTATACAAACATTTTCCTCAGCTATTGTCATGGGCGATGGAGAAGGAGGCGAACCCAGAGCGCACTCATTTCGAAAATAAACTAATTTATTTAGAAATAAGGGAAAACAAAACAAAAAGCTGACGTAACAGCAAAACAAAACATAAACTAAAACCAGGATGAGATCAAGACAAGAACAAAGAGTGAACAATGGACTGAAGGTAACGAACACAAGAACAATGATCTGGCAAGGAAGTGGAGAAACAGACCGGGTTTAAAGGCAGAGGAAAATGAGGTGGGCACAGGTGAGTGATGAGAATTGCTGACAGGTGGAGATAGGCGTGACAGAGAACCAAGAGAGAACTGAGGGTGAGTTGATAATGACAAAACAAAACACAAGGAACAGACAGAACAAAACCTAGACAAAAAGATGACTGAATAAAACCATAACCCAAACAAGAATCAAAAGAAAACAAAGCACGAGAGCATAAGGACAAAACAAAAAACAAGACACTAGAATTCATTACAGCTTTAGTCATTTTACTTCAGCCTCTAATAACTGAAACATGAGTCCTATAAAGTATCCATGAATTTTATTTTCTTCTAATAAATCTACTCATCACGTGCAGATCTCCAGTGTCCTGGACTGTATGATACAACACTCTAATAGAATGTTTTATATAAATCAAGCATTGAAAATAAAACAAGCAACTTAGGCTACTATGATGGTATAGTACAAATTACAGCAGCATTAGACTGTACCCCAAAAATAGCAATTTGCTAATTTACAATGTTTTAGGACTTAAGCACTTACTCTTAGTTTTACTTAAATTCTGAGATTAAAAATACAAATCATTAGCAAACCTGAACTTAAATAATTGAGCTTCGACAAGTGTACTTACTCTGCAAACACTGTTTCTTGTTATGACATATCATTAAAATTAGTTATCATATTAATATAACAGTTTCACAAATTTCTAAAAGTGTGTGGGAAATTGTCATACACTATAGATTCACTTGGCAACATGACTCCAAGACAATACACAGGGCAGACCTACCCAACTCCACCAGCACCCTGCCTGCAAGAACCTGAGCAGGGCAAACTAACCTGTAAAAGTGCATCCAATGCTGCAGAGAGTGATAGAGTAACAAAGTTCCTTTCTAAACACACAAAAATGTTCAAAGATCACACTACTACTCTTTCTCTAACATCTGCACAGTTTGGTTAAACTTTGAGGGAATAATTCTCATACTTTACTAACCTGTATAGTACCCAAAAAGTGCAGCAGCAATGAACACAAGATTTTCATTGACACTACACAATAGCAAATGCTGCAGGTGGACATTTTTAGACAAAGTGGGCAGTTCGTCCAACCCCCCCAACACCCCCCACCCCACCCCGAACCCCCCTCGGGTATGGGGGTGATAATAGATATTAGACAAAGAAAAAGAAAGTACTAAGATAAGAACTACCAAAAATATGAGGCTGTATAAAAGATGGGACAGTGGAAGCTCTACTTCTTCAACAATGTAGTGAGATGAAAAACTAGAAAAAAAACAGACGGATAGAGGATTACAAATCCAGTACACACAAATAGAAAATCAAGCAAGAGGAGTTCTTACAACATTTAAGCATCACATAAAAAGGCTTATAAACCTGACGTTTTGTGTCAATCAGTGATAGTCACTGGAAGTATAAAAAATCTGTAACTGTACTGAATATGTTGCATATCAAGCTTTGCATTTACTAGATGTTTGCTGAGATATACAATTTTCTATGTTGTACATTAATAACCATTGAGCACTCCTACACACTTTCCATATTATTATGCTCCCAATGGCAAATCTATTACCATCCATTTAAAAAAGATATGCTCTTCCCTTGTTGCTCATCACCACTTCTAGTCAACTAGAACGGCTCTGATAGGAAAACAAGCATGGCCACTAACAAGGAAAAGGTTGGGCTTAGAATACACAGATAAGACCTTAAACACGTGGAGACTGAAGCAGCTAGTGAGACAGAAAATAATACAAAATAGACAAAAAATGAAAGCTTGTTCAAAATTCAACAAGACAGATACACCTGACAAACTTGTATTTTAGGCAAGGACACTTTGACACAGCTAAGGTAGCTCAATGCTAAGCCCACAAACCACATTTGACCATGTCACTGAAAAAAAAAAAAAGAAAATTAAAAGAGCTGCAGATAAATAATTAAATAATTTATACATATTTTAAAGCATTTCAGAAAAAACAGCAAATTTTAGATAAGTAGCTTAATTTCTGTTTAATTTGCACAAATTAAATTGAAAGTTTTTGGAACTTTTCTTAATTTTTTATATGAAGAAAATGAATTAAGTCTTCAAGGTTAAGATTAATGTACTGTAAAAGTATTCAATTTCTAGCCTTGGCCTTCTGAATCCTTTTCGCTCTGATAATTGGCAGCCACCCACCACTGACATTGCACAACTGCCAGAGAATAATTTGAAGAAAATGTTATGTGGTAAATGCACTGAATTTGCTCAGTGGAGATGCTGTTTGCTCTGTTTGGCCCTTTCAGTTCGTGCATCAGTTAGATGTTTGAAATTTCCGTTGAAAAGCCCACCAGTTTAACATTATTGCCTGTGTTTTAGTGAAATGCATTCTATAAATTTGCTTGGATGGATGGAACTTTTCTCTCACGTTTTTTAAATAAACAGAATTTTTTCATTATTATTTGTCCAAAAAAAAAAAAAACATTTCTTTTTCACCACTTATATGAGTGACTTATTTCTTTTTCACCACTTATATGAGTGACTTTGAAGAAAGTATTGACTATTCAATTTTTCATCACTTAATTTGGCATTGCAACTTAGGCTTTAAATAACTGGAAGGTTTTTTTTTGTTTTTTATGTGTTTTTTACAATATATTTTGGTAACCAAGATTTTATTGTCATCAAACAGATGTTTTGTTTTTGTTGTTGTTTAATTTTGTTAGTTACAACAAATACAGACAGTGTAAAAAAACATCTGTTCTGTAATCAAAAAGGTTACTTGGCAGGTAATGGCGGTATGATATGATATGCACTCTAATGGATCACCCTGAACCTCCTCAGCTAGATGATTGCAAGGAGTGGCTATTGATACCGGTTCCAAAGTGTCATCAGTCACCTCCTCTACATGGATGACATCAAGCTGTATGCCAGAAGTGAGAGAGACATCGACTCACTGATCCACCTCAGTAGGATATACAGCTAGGACTTTGGTATGTCATTCGGACTTGGTAAATACACCTGAATGGTGTCCAAGAGAGGCAAGGTGATCACAACTGAAGGGGTTGAACTACCTGAAGGCAACACTGCATATGTCCAGGACAGCTACAAGTACCTTGGTATCCTGCAAAAAATTGGCAACCAGGATGAGGCCGCAAGGAAGTCAGCCAGAACCAAGTACCTACAGAGAAGAAAAGCAGGTCCTGTAGAGCCAGCTGAACAGTAAGAACAAAGTCCAAGCCATCAACACATATGCGGTACCAGTCATCAAATGCCCTGCTGGTATAATACCCTGGCAAAAGGAAGAAATAGAAGCCACAGACATCCAGACTCAAAAGCTCCTCACAATGCACAGAGGGTTTTACCTTAAGTCCATCATCCTGACACTGTACAATAAGAGAAAGGAGGGAGGCAAAGGACTAGTGAGCATCAAAGCCACTATAAAGGATGAAACAACTAAAATCCTGGAGTACATCAAAAAGAAATCCCCCAATGATGATCTGCTAACTGAATGTCTCAGGCAGTAGAAACCCAGTGTGGAAGAGGAGAAAGAGGAGCCTTCATGGAAGGACAAGCCCCTGCATGGCATGTACCACCAGCACATTGAGGAAGTGGCTGATATCAACAAATCCTACCAGTGGCTAGAAAGGGCTGGACTAAAAGACTGCACAGAGACACTAATGATGGCAGCACAAGAGCAATGGAGGCCGGGATCTACCACACCAGGCATGACTCAAGATGCCAGGTGTGGCAACAAATAGGGCATAAAAAAAAAATCCCTTCTCACCCTCCGCGGGTGGTCTTGTTTCATCCTCTGAGCTCGGGTCCTCTACCAGAGGCCTG
>NC_051451.1:3790221-3798500 GCF_001649575.2 Kryptolebias marmoratus | reverse complement strand
AGTCTGCGTAAACCCTCTAACAGAGAGGCTGCTTCATGCGTCCTGCGCGTAAATGCGGTGAAGACTGTTTTTTGGACTTTTTTCGACATAAAAGCTGGCGAAATGACCACAGGAGATAAAATACACAACAGAAGAAGTTCTGGAGCTGGTGAAGAAAAGAAATAGCGACTTTTTAGACCCGGATATATCTGATAAAAAGAGCGATGCCTTTCTCGAAGGATAATACGTCCGTGATCAGTAAGTACTAACCTTTTTTTTTCACAAGTACTCATTGTTTATGTGCTGCTTACTGTTTATATGTTACCATTGTTTATAGACAGCGCTTTGTTTATCGGCGTGTGTGCTAAATGTCCGGATAGTTGTGAGTTAGTTTCATATTCGAACATATTCGACGATCGGACATTTTGGCCAGGGCAGACACCGTAGTCATGACGAAGCACCGCAATTTTTGTGTGTGTGTGTGAATGTATTTATAACTAATGAATAACGATTTTTTTTTTTTATTATTATTTTTGTCGTTCAAGGCCTGCAAGTGACTCCGAGCCAGAACGAGAAGAGCTGAATGAGCATTCGGAGCGGGTGGCAGCTGTGACGTCAGCGAAGCTCCGGAGCTTTGTGCAACTAAAGGGGGCACCCTAAAAATATGTAACTGGACACTGAATTTGAAGTAGAAACAGTGAAATGGTTTGTAAATAGTTTATGTGTGGCAGTAGTTTGTGAGTAGTTTGTTGCAATGTAATTACTTTTTCATATTTTTTCAGTAAATACACGTTTTGACAAGTTGAATTTGTTTTGGCACATTTTTTATTATGTACTTCAGAAAAAATGCAAATTTCAGAATAACGTTAAGTCACCTGGAGTTTTTTTTTTTTGGCACTATGTTTTAAGCTAACAAGATGAGAGTCATCATATTACATTTTAAATTCCTTTATTGTCATCACATGTTGACATAAAAGAAGATTTGCTGAGAGCCCTTTTATGGAAATAATAAATCTTAAAGCATATTTCTTAAGACAGGTAGATAGTTACCTTGAATAAGATAATGTTTTACTCTGCAGAGGGAAAGTTTGAACGCGCACACCGAGTTACGTTTAGAATCTTCCATTTATTACAGGTCACTACAAAAGTTACATACCCACAGTTCTCCCTCCCCTATACATTCCAAAGTATGGTTTCAAACTAACCCTATCTCCACACTTCCTTTCCTGTAATCCCTTCTTAATTTTTAACTTTAGGATTTCCTACAGCCCTTCTACTGCATGCTGTAAACAAATTCCTTCCGTTTCTGGTCCAAGCAGTTTTACATTTGTTTCACCAGTCTGACCTCTTTAACCAAACCAATGTCTGTTGACATAATCAGTGAGGTCTTAATTACTCTAATACATTAGAGTAAATAAGATAAAATATGAAAATCATAATATTTGTCATTACAGCACTTATTTACAATGTCAACATTTTGCATCTTGAGGTAGATGTTGTTCAAGTGCTTTTTTTTATTTCCAAATTTTTACACATAACCAGATGGTGAACAAAAAGCCTACAGAATAGCACAATCATAATTTTTAAAATATTTGCTACATGAGTTTCTGTGTCCTCTCTTTTCTCAACATCATCAACACTTACCTTAAAACCCTGTTGTATATGACCTATGACATATATTCAGCCCTCAAGTGGATTATCATTACACTGCAGACAGCAGAACAACTTTTTTATGCCTTTTTAAACTGTCTGCTGTCCTGAGATTGGCCACATATTTTTTGCAAGAAAGTCTTTGCTAATTTTGTAGAAGTTACAGTAAAAATAACATTTATCTTGCTGGTCAGTTTTCGACTAGTCATTCTGTGTTTGTCTGTGTCTCTTTTATGTCCTCTCAAACCCCAGCTGGTCGAAGCAGATGGCTGCTCATCCTGAGCCTGTTATTTTTGGGAGGGTGTTATTAACCAGAGCTTAGTGTACGAATGACAGACAGAAACAAGTACTCGGGTAAGTAAAATGTAAGTGATTTATTTACAGGAATTGCCAGGGAGGATCAATAGGACTTTAGAGAAAGTTGGTCAGATGAGTTTGAATTCTTCAAATCAATTGTTTGACAAACGGAGAATTTTAGTGCTTACTGATTCCTTCTTGTTGAACAGATTTGAGAAGAGGGTGAGGATTCAAGTCCAGGCTGTGGTGATGGTTCCAGGAAGGTGAGAGACTGTTGCAGAGTGACAGGTTGGGAACATCATGAAAGGTAGAGCCAGGATGATAGGAGTTTGTTACTTGCAGATTTGGAGATTGTTTGGTCCAGATACTTAAGTGGAGGGATTTCAGCAATTGGAGAAGCACACTCAATGACTGCAAGGGAGACACAAAGAACAAGGTTAGTTTCAGATAACTTAATCTGAATCTCAGGGATTGGCTAGAGCCATGGGTTGATACCAGAGGCATACAACATTCCAGAAAAGACTTAAGGTGCAGTTCAACCTCATATGCAGGAGGTATTCAGCTGTCATGAGGAGTACCTGAAACCAATTGGCCCCGCCTGTCACTGAAAAAGGTAGTTATTTAAAGACGCAGCACACTGAAACCTCACAGTACCAAGGATCGCCTCTTGGGGATGTAAAGCTTTTTTTCAGGATGGGCTCTATAAAATGCGGAAATAAGGTTGGGATCTAAAATAAAAGATCTAGGGATCCAAGACCTTTCTTCTGGGCCATAACCCTCCCAATCAACTAAATATTGAAACCCTCTACCTCTTCAGCGCACATCCAAAATACGACGTACAGTGAATGCAGGATGGTCATCAATGATATGGGGGGTGGGGGAGGTTGGATGGAGGGCAACGAGGACTCTGAATAACAGGTTTTAATTGGGAGATCTAAAAGGTAGGATGGATGTGCATCAAGGAAGAAAGCTGGAGTTTGACTGCAGTGGGGTTAACTATTTTAACAACAGGATATGGACCAATAAATCTGGGAGATAACTTTCTGGGAAGTTCCTTCAGGGAATTGTCTCTAGTAGACAGCCATACCTCTTGCCCAACCTGATAGTTGGGAGCTGCAGAGTGGTAACAATCAGAAAACCTCTTATTCTCCTTGGTGGATCGAAGGAGAACTGCTCTGGTTTGACGCCATATTCTGCAACATCTCCTGAGAGAATAATCAATAGAGGCTTTGAATGGAGAAAGCCCGGTAACTGCAGAAGTAGGGCTGTTGTGAGCACATTTGATCCAGGTAAGATGATCACTCCAGATGGCTGGGTTACTTTCAATGATCTGCTTCAAGTTCCTGATTGCATCTCTCTGTCTGACCGTAGGATAGGGGATGGTATCCGGATGTTAAGCTAGGAGATGAATAATTGATTCTCCAACCTTCCTAACATGAATCTGGTGTTGATGAATATCCTGAGAGTTGATGAGAATATCATCTAGGTAACTGATCAACAAAGTCTCTCAAGATGTCATTTACCAATGCCTGAAACATAGCTGGAGCAGTGGTTAGGTCAAAGGGCATGACCAGATATTTAAAATGGCAGTGGGATGTTTTGAAGGCTGTCTTCCATTCATCTTCTTTTCTGAAATCCAACTTGGAGAAAAAAGTTGCAGAGTGGAAATGTTCAACTTAGCACACTAAAACCTCACAGAGCCTGGTTCTGCTGAAGGTTTCTTCCTGTTAAAAGGGAGTTTTTCCTTTCCACTGCTGCCAATGTGCTAGTCAGGATGGGAGACTGAGATGAAGTGAAGACTGCCAGAGCTGAGCGCACGCCTCCCTGACGGTTTGTGTAGGCTGCTGCCACTCTCTTGTCCATGTGGATCAGAACATGCTAATCCCACAGCAGAGGAGCAAAATGCTGAATCACTTTGCACACTGTGAGAAGCTCCAGCATATTTATGTGGAAAGACATGCGGTCTGGCCACTGTGCTCCCACCGCCTGGGACAGACACGTCCCCCCCAACCTGACAGGGACGTGTCTGTGAACATGAGACGTGACGTAGGTCTGCTGAGGGGGACACCCTCTGACAGGATGAGGGGTTTTTCCCAGTGAGTCAGATTGGGTCCCACGGAGGGAGGGACAGAAATCATACGTCTTTTCTGGCGCATGGTATCTATGCGCAGGCGGGTGAACCATCTCAGAAGATGTCTCATGTGAAGCAGGCCCAGTGGAACCACAACGTGAGCCGCTGACATCATCCCCAGGAGCCGCATGACAGACAGAGCTGTCACTATGCTGCGGGGTTTGACACGGCGGAGCTGAGCAGTCAGAGCGTCGGCTCTCGGCTGTGATAATCGGGCTCTCATCGTGGTTGAGTTTAACTCCACTCCAAGATAAATAATTATTGAGACAGATTTAGCAGATGTGACGCGAGCGCTCCGGTCTGCACGGCCGCTTCTTTTTTTTTTTTTTTTTTTTTAATAATAATAAAAAATTTATTCGAACATGATACAAGTATAAAAAGAAGATAGTGCACAGTAACAAGAAGTGCAAATAAAAAAAGGTAAAAATAAGAAAAGAAAGAATACAGTGTTTTTGTCTCAGTTAACATATCATAGTCGAAATGGGGTAGTAAGAAGTGAGAACTTATTAACTCCTACCCCCTAAGCACATGAAAACTTTACAGTCCTACCATCAAAGAAAAAAATAAAAAAATAAAATAAAAATAAAAAATCAAGGTCAAAGTGGCAGCCAACAGTTACTAATATTTACATATTCATTTTCCCTTATTATGCTGGTTTGTCTTTCCAAACCCTAACACCAAGTTGTTATCTTCAATACACACATTATTGCTTTCTCTCACCCATAAGTCTATATCTGTTGAAAATGACCTCCTTATATTTTATTTTGAATTGTATTAAACTATTGCTTTGTTTCAAGTATTCATTTAACTTATTCCATAACTTTACACCTTTAATTGAAATACAGAAGCTTTTTCTTGTTGTTCGCAAACTGCGGATCTTTAAGTTTGAGTGACCCCTTAAGTTATACCCCCCTTGTCTTTCAGAAAACATGCTCTGTATGTGCTCAGGTAGCAACTTTTTAGATACTTTGAACATAAATTGAGCCATTTTAAATTCTACAAGCTCATCAAATTTGAGAATTCTGGATTTTATGAAGAGTGGGTTTGTGTGCTCATAATAACCAACATTATGGATAATTCTAATGGCTCGTTTCTGTAGGATAGTTACTGGATGTAAAGAGCTCTTGTAAGTAACTCCCCACACCTCACAACAATATGATAGATATGGTAAAATCAGAGAGTTATAAAGAATATGAAGTGATTCAGCATTCAGTACATGTCTAGCTCTAATCAGTATGGATATGCTTCTACTGAGTTTACTCTGTAAATGTTTAATCTGAGGTTTCCAACTGATTTTATCATCTATTATTACACCGAGAAACTTATTAGCGTAAACCCTTTCTAGAGTTACGTCCTCTATTTGAACTTGGATTTCAGTATTTTTGTAACAGTTCCCAAAAACCATGATTTTAGTCTTGTCCAAATTTAGTGATAATTTATTATTGTTAAACCATATCTTTAACTTACTGATCTCTGAGGTGACTGTTGAGAGAAGATGCTCTAAATTTTCGCCAGAGGCTAGAATATTTGTGTCATCAGCGAATAATATAAATTTTAATACATTAGACACTGTACTTATATCATTTATATAAAGATTAAATAGAACTGGTCCCAGTACTGATCCTTGTGGTACTCCACAGACAATCTCCAGCCAGTCAGATTCCACATCTCCCAATTTCACAAATTGTTTTCGGTTCTTTAAATAACTCCTCATCCAGTCCAAAACTACTCCCCTAATTCCATAGCGTTCTAATTTTTTAAGTAGGATTTCATGATTTATTGTGTCAAAAGCTTTCTTTAGATCTATAAATATCCCTACTGCCAGTTTCTTACTATCTGTTGCATTGGTTATTCCTTCTATTAAGTCAATTACGGCCAACGATGTTGACCGGTTTGCTCTGAATCCATATTGACTGCTACTAAGTAGCGAATGTTTTTCTATAAATTGTTCCAGTCTTTTCTTAAAAAGTTTTTCCAGGATTTTAGAAAATTGTGGGAGAAGAGAGACAGGCCTATAGTTAGTGAAGAGGTGATTGTTGCCATTTTTATACATTGGTTTGACCTTAGCTATTTTCATTTTATTGGGAAATAAACCCGTTTGAAATGATAAATTGCAAATATAAGTTAATGGTTTAGAGATTCCTTTGATTACTATTTTAATGATTTTCATGTCCAGATCGTCACAGTCAGTGGATGTTTTATTTTTACATTTATTCACAATGTCTATGATTTCTTCCTCTAGTACAGGATTGAGATATATGGACCTGGAATTATTCTCAATATGGTTTTGCTGAGTTGCAGTTTTTATAGTCGGTATTTTTTCTGCTAATTGAGGTCCTATATTAACAAAATAACTATTAAATTTATTGACGACACTTTTCAAATCAGTAATATTCTGTTCATTATCTAGAAAATAGTGTGGATAGTTGTTATTGTTAGAAGATTTTCTAATAACTCTATTTAAAATATTCCATGTTTCTTTAATGTTGTTTTTATTACTATCCAGTAATTTATGATAATAGTCCTTTTTACATGTTTTTATAATATTAGTTAACTTATTTTTATATTTCTTATATTTGATTTCTGATTCAGACGTTCTATGTTTTAGAAATTCTCTATAAAGTTTGTTTTTCTTTTTACATGCCTTTTGTATTCCTTTTGAGATCCACTGTTCATTTTTTTGACTGCTTTTCCTCTTATGTTGTTTAATTGGGCAGTGCTTGTTATATAGTATTTTAAATGTTTTTAAAAATTCTTCATATGCTGAATTCACATCATTCATTCCATATATTAATCTCCAATCATAGGCCAAAAACTCGGCTTCTAGAGCTTTTAATGTCTCTTCGGACGTAACCCGTCTGTAATGCGTCTCTATTTTTTGATCGTCTTTTTTGCCCTTACAGTCATAGACTATGAATACTGGTAAGTGATCAGTTATATCATTCATTAATAATCCACTGATTAAATTATGTTCCAGAACATTTGTAAAAATATTATCAATTAAGGTAGCGCAGTGCGATGTAATGCGACTGGGCCTGGTGATTTTAGGATACAGGCTTAGACTGAACATGGTGTTAATAAATTCTTCAGTCATTCTATGCTTCCACTCTGGACCGAGGGTATAAAAGCAGGTCGTCCAGGATTCTCAATCCCACCTTGTGTAATGGCTGCAGAGCCGTCTCCACGCATTTGGAGAATGTGCGTGGGGTGAGAGAGTAACCGAACGGCAGACGGGATGCCCTGGAAGGAGAAACTTTCAATGAATTTAAAACAGTGCCAGAAAAACCAAAAAGATCTCTTAGTCTGTTGATAAGAACAGTGTGATCCAAAGTGTCAAAAGCAGAAGTCAAGACCAGTACAACAAACAGTATAGTTTCCAGAATCAGCTGCCATCAACACATCACTAAAAACTTTTAATAATGCTGTTTCTGTGGAATGTAATCTGCGAAAACCAGATTGAAAATTGTCCATAAGGTCATTTTCTTCAATAAAAGAGTTCAATTGATGTGCTACAACCTTCTCAAGGATCTTTGACATGAAAGGAAATTTAGAGATAAGTCTGTAGTTTTCGGGCATAGAAGAATCCAGGTTAGGCTTTTTTAGCAGAGGACAGACTGCAGCAGTATTAAAACATTTAGGTTCAGATCCGGAACAAAGAGACACATTTATCAAGCTTACTACACTGGGACCGATGCAATTAAAAATATCTTTAAAAAGAGATGTTGGAAAAACATCAAAAGGTAAAAGAAGACCACTAGTGTAAAAGAAGACCACGTCACCGCAGTCACAGGACAAGGGTCCAAACAGTGGGAAAATGAAGCCGAGATACTTGCTCTAATAATAGCGACTTTGTCCGTAAAAAAATTAAAACCTATTACAGTCAGAATATGTAAAAACACTTGAGATGAACACAGTGGAGAAACAATGTTCTTAATTATATCAAATAAAATCTTTGGATTTCGGACACAATGTTCCTTTGCCCGGACGTGGGTCACCGGGGCCCCACTCTGGAGCCAGGCCTGTAGGTGGGGCACGTTGGCGAGTGCCTGATGGCCGGGCTTTCACCCATGGAGCCCGGCCGGGCACAGCCCGAAGAGGATACGTGGGTCCCCCTTCCCATGGGCTCACCACCTATAGGAGGGGCCAAAGGGGTCGGGTGCAATGTGGGATGGGTAGTGGCCGAAGGCGGGGACCTTGGCAGTCTGATCCTCGGCTACAGAAG
>NC_051451.1:3786326-3787876 GCF_001649575.2 Kryptolebias marmoratus | reverse complement strand
GGGTGTCTGGGCTCTCCCTTAGAGATAGGGTGAGAAGGTCGGTTATCCGGGAGGGACTCAGTAGAGCTGATGCTCCTCCACGTCGAGAGGAGCCAGTTGAGGTGGCTCAGGCATCTGGTGAGGATGCCTCCTGGACGCCTCCCTGGTGAGGTGTTCCGGGCATGTCCCACCGGGAGGAAGCCCAGAGGAAGACCCAGGACACGCTGGAGGGGCTATGTTTCTCGGCTGGCCTGTGAACGCCTTGGGATTTCCCCGGAGGAGCTGGCCCAAGTGGCTGGGGAGAGGGAAGACTGGATCTCCCTGCTTAGGCTGCTACCCCCGCGACCCGACCCCGGATAAGCGGAAGACAATGGATGGATGGATGGATGGGTTTCGTTCTTTTAATTTAATGAGATTAGCAACATAACTGGTTAACGGCTGAGCATTCGCTCAGCTGTCCTGGTTCCGCTATCAAGCTCCCTAGCTGAGAAGAAGCAGTGGGGCTGCTGCTAGTATTGCCTCTGCCGGAGGAATCATACGATTCCCTGCGCGACTCCACGTTGTCCAGCGGATACTTCGCCACAGAGGTTTTCCCTGTCGGCAGTAGCCTTGAAAAAGGCTGCTCCTCCCTGCTTCTCCTCGGAAGAGAGGAGCTCACAAGGACAGCAGGAGGACTGGGGAGTGAGGGCAAGGTTGGCGTGGCGGGGGACCTAGGCATCCCTCGCAGATGTCATGCCGGTCGTAGCCCATGATGTAGGCTGTCAGACAGGACGGGCACAGGCGGATGGTGTTGGTGCTGGACATCTTTCTTGTTCTTCGCTTTTTAGTGCTTTCCTGTAGCTGAAAAAAAAAGGGAGCCAAATGTCCGGTCTCACCGTAATTTATACGGACCAGAGGTGGGGCCCACACAGCAGTTGGGCGTGGACTAAAGTTTTCAGTGCTGTGCTGCACGCGAAGGGATAAACCCTCTAGCGATAGCCTTAAAGGGCGAAGCCTATATGAAATAGAACAAGAGATCGCCGTGGCGGAGTCCAACCCACACTGAAAACAAGCTGACTTTGTGCCAAAAATATGGACACAGCTCCTGCTTTGGTTATACAGGGACTGGATATCCCTTAAAAGCAACCCAGGCACCCCATGAATGCTGGACATCTACTAGCTGTGAGGCTTTCAATAATCTGGCGGTGAGTGTCTGGGAACTGTGAGTATATATGCAGGCTAGAACAGGTGAAGCAGATGAGACTAATGGCGTAGGCATGGAAACAGAGGCGTGGCTTGAGACTGGGAGTGGGAAGTTATGTGGCTGTGGCATGACTAGAGGCAAGAGGCGTGGCAGGAACAGATGGAGCTGTGACAGAGCCCCCCACTAAGGGCCCGGCTCCTGACGGGCCGCCTGGTTGACCCGGATGAGCCCTGTGGAAGTCTCTTATGAGGGACTTATTTAAAATGTCTTTGGCAGGTACCCAGGAGCGTTCTTCGGGACCGTATCCCTCCCAGTCCACCAGGTAGTGTATTTGGCGGCCCCAACGTCTGGAACAGATGAGCCTTCTGACCGTGTAGGCCGGGCCGCC
>NC_051451.1:3783121-3785155 GCF_001649575.2 Kryptolebias marmoratus | reverse complement strand
TCCAACACCAAGGCGCTCAGCTGGGGGCTTGTCAGCAGGGGTGCAACTACCTACTTTCTGAGGGGTATGCAGACACATTACAGGTGCACCCCCCACCCCCCCACCCCCATCCTATTTTTCCATTTACGTGTATAAATATTTTTTATTCATGGCTCTTGGATATGGCACATCAGAACATTTCTGTTGTCCATTCTCAACCATGTACTGCCTCAATGAGTCCCCCATTTTGTGTGGTGAAGACCATTCAGTTGGATTTTCTGAGTAAGGCTTTGTCCCAGCCCTCTCCACTGCACCTCATCTGATAATACAAAGACAAACTGTGGAAGCTCAGGCCATTATTACAAAAACTGCAAGAATAATTTATCTGCATTCCTCCTGAAGAATGCTTGGAACCTCTACAAATGAGATCAGAAAAGGAAACCCATGGCTCGACAAAGGGTTTGGGCTTTGGTTGGCACCTCTCTCACAAGTGCAAGAAAGGTCAAAATCAAGTGTGGCAGACCACTATCCTCTCCAGAAGCAACTCCAATACCACCCCATAAAAGACCAAGCTGCAGTATGCCTCTTGATGTAAGAATGGATGGCATTGATCATTTTTTCAACATGGGAAACCCAGCAGAGATGCAAACAGTGCACCAGCAATCGCTTTTCACATCTCTACTGTGCAAAATGTAAGATGCATTTTTGCCTGAACAAGCACAGAAACTGTTTTTGTGCCTACCAGGAAATTAAATAAAAGGCTGTAAAATGTTTTATGTATTATGTTTTATTTCAGTAAATTTAAAAACCTTATTGAAATTAAGATCTCATTTTCAAGGGGGACCTGAACTAGACACATTTTTTTGGTTCCATAGAAGTAAGAGGGACTGCATGGTTGTCAGAAGGTGGGGAGACGGAGGCGAACCCAGAACGCAGACTCATTGTAAAAAAGGAAACTAATTTATTAACTTAAATAAATAGGCAAAGCAAAAGGCTGACATGGCAGCAAAATTAACAAAAACAAAATCCAAAACGGGACACAAGGCATGGCATGCGAATGATCCAGTGACAAGATGAAAACAGAGTCCAGTTTTTAACACACTGAGGGAAAGATGATTATTAGGTGCAGCTGTGGACTTGACGAGGAGCAGGTGAGGTGGGCGTGGCAGGCATGACTGGAAAACTACTGGGGAGGTGAATGGTGACAAGACATAAACACAGAAACCGCATAGACAACCAAACCCCAAACAAAGAACAAAACCCCAACAACACCAACATTCATGACAATGGTGGCATTAATCTAACCAATGCAAAAAACAATCCAAAAAAATAATGAGTTTGATCTGCGCCTTACAGAACATTTTCTATTGCTGCGTCTTCTTTTTGCTTTAGGAATGGAAATTATTAGTCTTTAAAATGATTCGTAATGATTGGTCACACATTTTACTTTTTTATATTAGGTGGTTTGCTGTTCTACACAAAACAACAAATTATGTATATGCTGCCATCTTTGCTAGTTGTTTTATATTTGAATTTTATATTTTTTCTTGCTAATGGATGCTATTCTCAGTTTTTATGATGGTCTAGCAATGTAAATGACAATGAGGATATGTTCCTTCCCATCTAGGGATCTTTCTCAAATCAGAAGAATGGAGCATCAGAGTAGAGTGAAGAAGCTCCCCAGATGGGAAGCAAAATGCCTTCATCCACAGAAGAAATTCCAGTTGCTTGGCTTTTTAAATTCTAAGGATTTACCATGTCTTGGATGTCTGAGAATCTACTCCAACATAATGTGCATGAGCCACTGCATGTTTGTAGGGATCTGGAGTTTCTAGCCCCGCCTTGGGGCGGTTCCTCCAGTGTTCTTCCTCCACAGGTGATCCAGATTCAGCTGATGAAGACTGCCGGTATTTAAGCTTCCAGCTGAGACCAGACCTACGCTGGAGCATCGAACCTCCTGGGTTAGACTCGCAGCCCCCGGTTCTAACCAGAGCCTTAACCAAGTTTTGACTACGTTTTTCTATGTACCTTGTTGTAGATATCTGGCCACGTCAC
>NC_051451.1:3771301-3782939 GCF_001649575.2 Kryptolebias marmoratus | reverse complement strand
AGAACAGAACTAAGTCATTTATGCAGTGCTCAGCTGACAGTAGGATTGGTGCCCGAGACTCACCCTGTCCCTCTTGCTTTCCAGATCCTACCTCAACACCCGCACTGTACAGATATACCACTTTGTAAATAAAGCACTTAACCTCAGCTGCTGTCTCCGTGTCTGGTTTTGGTCTCGCTCTCTGGACATATAACCCCGCGTTCTTGTCAATGTTAGTGTGATGTGGACAGTTTTCCTTTACTGCATCATCATGTGAATTACCATCTTCCTGGACAAAAATCTAATCATTTCTCTGAAACAACACTGAAAACAACAAAGACTTGATTCTAAGTGTTTGTGATACATGTGGACAAGTGCCATAGTACTGTAACCTTGTGTGGGTTAAACCCAATAAAGACAGACCAGGCTGAACGACAGGAAAACAACCCCCTTTAATAGCACACAAGAAGCAGGTCTATAACACAGACTTCCAGCTCACTCATGGTGCCACGAAACACTAACATCCTGCTAAGCATCATGCAAAATACATAACACAAAGTCTACTCCCCATAACCGCTACAGTACAGTCATTCAAAGATGTAATAAACACACATAATCAGGTATTATATGTTCACCAATACAACACACCATACCAAGGCTCAAATATAATTTGTGTTTCTGCCTTTACATCAAACAAGAAAATTTATCTGAGTGTCTACATCAGTATTCCCAATTCAAAGGTCCACACTGGTCCACTGATTGATACTGTAGGAACCCTGCTGGCCCTGTGGTCATCATTCACCATCCATTCACTCTCAGCAAGTGCACACTTTTGCACTTTGCAAATTTAATACACCAAGGTGACAGTGCTTGTGCAATGAAGATGAGCAGATATCAGAGCAGGCCCTGGGGGATTTCTTGGAGATTGAAGTCATTTTCTAGAAAGAGGATAATTCAGTGTTTAATTTATTATTTTTATTTTTGTTGTCCTGGCAACTGCACTTTATGTGCCTAAAGAAAAACATTTAAAGCAGTGCAGAATCTGTCCAGTACATGTACATCTAAAGCTTTCAGCAAAATCAGCATGAATCAATATTATCATTATTTATTTATTTTATCAGAGGTGTTTCTTTTTTTCAAGGAAATTGGTTCACACTGAAAAATATATACTAATGTAATACATCTGAATTTCAGTCATTATTTCATTTTTATTATTGTTAAATTTGTCATATTTTTTGAGCTGGTGATATTCTCCTTTTCTTCTGTATACGTCTTTTATTCCTGCGTGCAGAGTGCACACAAATGAATAGGTGAATTAAGGTTTTGTCAGCTGTTTAATTCAATAACAAACCATAAAAGTTCTATTTAATAGAAATATTGCAATTATTCTAACAGCATGACATGGCCTGGTTGAGAAAACACACTGAAATGAAGCAGAATAGACAGTCTGAATAGAGAGGCAATGGTTCATGCTGAGCATGAATGGGACACCCTCCAGAAAATGTTAAAAGAAGAGAATCACCTTGCTTCTGTGCAGGGTGAATCTTATTAAAGGGGGGTTATAGAGAGATGAGTCAAATGTTGGAAGGCAAAAAAGGAGAAGAAGGACAAGAGAACAGGTTAGAAAAGATAAATCGCAAAATCATCAGCACATAATATCCCCCTGTTCTTTTAACATCTGTCAGCCTGATCCTAAAACCAAGAAAGCAGCTGCTGCTCATCTGCTCAGTAAAGCTGTAATCAATCACTCATTTCTCTGCATGTGTGTAAGCAATGGCAGCATATGTGCAGTAAGGGAAGTAATTAAAAAGCAAATTCAGTCAGATGAAATCCAGGATATAAACTTAGTAGAAGCCTTTTTTGGAACTAAAATTCAGTATGTCTTTTGAAAGCCAATGCTTGTTTTCAGGAAAAGACATTGAGAACATTGTGTTTAGTAACCATGACACAGACCCAGCTGCTTCATTTCACTCATACTGAGGTGCTGACACTTTTCTGGCAAACAGACCATCTGTGTCCATAATAATGGTAAATAAGTCAACAAGCTAATGATGGCACTGTACTAGTTTTGCGTGGTCTCACTTTACTGTGTCTTCATTCAAAGTAAAAACATTTTCTCATTTAGAAGAAACGAGTCATTATTGAAGTTATTTATTTTTATGGTGTTTCAGTATTCTTATTTACAGCAGAAACAAGATTAAATTATTGTTTTGTTTTATAAATTATACAGCTAATTTTTGTTGTTTAAATATTCTAGTGGTAGAGTGTCTGCCCTGAAACTGGGAGGTTGTGGGTTCAATCCCCGGCCGGGTCATACCAAAGACTGAAAAAATGGGACCCATTGCCACCCTGCTTGACACTCAGCATTAAGGGTTGGAATTGGGGGGTTAGATCACCAAATGATTCCCAAGCGCGCCACCGCTGCTGCTCATCACTCCCTCAGGGGATGGGTCAAATGTGGAGAACAAATTTCGCACACTCAGGTGTGTGACAATCAGTGGATCTTTCTTTCTTTTCTTAATACAATTCAAAATAAGAAGTATTTCTTAACTTTACACACAGAAAATTGCTAGGCTCGTCTTTGAAATAATTTCTAGGGCCATGAAGTAAGTGGTCTGGTTTATATTAGACCGTTAAAGACTGGTTAAAGACCGTTTAACAGCAATTGGTAAAGTGTCCTTACCAATATATATATATAAAGAGATAAAAAAAGAATATGTCACGTCTTTATATATTTAAAAGTGGAATGAGGGGCCTTGCTGTAAGGTTTTTATCTTAAGTTTGCACTAAAAGTGAAGAAAAGTTAATAGGGATTCTGCACCTTTTTGCTTAAATCCCAAATATCACTGTAAATTAATGATGCTTGCTTGACAGAGATGAAATGAAATGTATTTTAAAATTAAGAAACAGGTCAGGTAAGGCTATTTACTGAGAACTTTGATATTTATATCAATAGATATGTGTCTCTTAATCTTTCTCCTGTGCTGTAGAAACATACCAGTTTGAACACAAAAGCTTTAAAACAGGATTGCAATTATCAAATATATATATATATATATATATATATATATATATATATATATATATATATATATAAAGAAACTTCCGTCTTGCCCCCTTTTTGTTGCACATGGGCATTCCACTTTCACTTCAAGCTTGGGTCCTTTACCAGAGGCCTGGGAGCTTGAAGGTTCCACACAGTATCTTAGCTGTTTCTAGGACTGCTCTCTTCTGGACAGAGATCTCTGACAATGTTCCTGGGATCTGTTGGAGCCACTCCTCCAGTTTGGGGGTCACAGCACCGAGTGCTCCGATGACCACTGGTACCACTGAGACTTTAACTTTCCACAACTTCTCTATTTCCTCTTTCAGCCCTTGGTATTTCTCAAGCTTTTCGTGCTCCTTTTTCCTGATGTCCCAGTCACTTGAGCTTACTATATCTGTTATCACTGCTTTCAAGATCAAGACTAGTCAAGTCAAGTCAAATTTATTTATATAGCACTTTTCCAGCAACAAGGCGATTCAATGTGCTAACCACAACTAATAAGAAGCATTGTCAAACATCGAGGAGGAGATTGGAAGCTAAGATCAAGGCAACATGGAGAGAAATCAACTAGCTGTCATAACAATGGAAAGGTGCAAGAAAGAAAGACCTACCGTGAAAGTATCACAACTTGTTCATATTTGAGGCTCTAGAAACAACATCAACAAAAATTTCTAAGCTCTTGCTACTGGCCTGTAGAGCAGTGTTTCTCAACGGGGGCGGTACTGCACCCTGGGTGGCGTTGAGGGGATGACCGGGGGGCGCTGGCAGCAATAGTTTTGAAAGGGGGGCACTGATATTCTTTTGGAGGGCGTTTGCTTGAAGGTAAAGGTTACACCAAAGATTCACAACAATATCAGTTTAAACTTTGAACTACTTGCAAAAATATTCTGGCCTACAACATTAAAACCAGCAAGGAACTGCAGCTGTATTGATGGTTTTTCTCTTTGGTTTCTCTCAGCTGGCTCGCAGCTCCATGCTGCTTTCAGGAGAATGGGACAAAAGAGTATTGTTTATATAATTTCTCCTACATGGCAGTTACTTTGCAACTTTAGTGGTATTACCCTTGAGGTAACTGGGCTACATCTGTGCCGTCAGGCAATGGGGCCAGAGTTCCCATTTTGAGACATTGTCTTCTTACAATCCCTTCTTAGGAAGTGGATTGTGGGCTCCTACGCTCACGATTGTCTGAAGCTACTGCAGTGAATGCATATATGGAGGTGTTATCTGTTGCACATCTGAAGATCCCAGCTTATCACCATGAAGGGAATTGAATGTACTTGAATCCATACTGTTAAGGTCTGCCCCAGTGGGATGTGTGTGTGTTTTATTCTACAACTGGGTGTGGTAAATGTTTATAAAAAGAAGCAGTCCCAGAGGAACGGGGGATTTCACTGATTGTACCAGAAGTCTCGATTCGGCACAGACTCTGGTATTTTGAATAAACTCTCACTGTTCAAGAATAACTTATGTCTGTAAAGTCATTTCTTTTGATCATTTACATTGCCGCTGAAGACACAGAAGAACGTCCACCACTTGAAGACATTTCACCCTTGGAATAATTTCTTTCCCTTACATGGGTTAATTTCTCTGAAGGATACAGTACACCTTGAGTGCATTGTTATCGCAGTGGGTAAACATTTACAAGAGCAATATTCCATTGTTGGACTTCCCCTGAAAGCGACCAGCATCCAGACGCACATTAACACTTTTCTGTACAAGATGATTTGTTGACATGACTACAGAACAGTGTTGCCAAAGCATCTTGTACAGAAACCAACAATAAAACACAAACTATTCCAAAACCAGAGACTTACAGCTTGACAAGTGGATCACAGCAACTGCATCAGCCAGTGTAACACCGGATTGACATCGTCTGACACCGCTGTGACTTTTCTATGCAACATTATTTGTGTGTGAACTTTAAAGTCTTAACATCGGTCACAATCTTTAATTAATCTATGAATAAAAGACAATGTGAAAGCACAAAACATGAAACATGAAAGAGGTTTGATTAGTCAAAAACATCACAAAACAATGTGAAACCAATATATTATAATATATATATATATATATATATATATATATATATATATATATATATATATATATATATATATATATATAATATATAACTATATTATTTTTACCATATTGTTAGTATTGTTGGCCCACTAAAAAGTGATACATTTGTAATACTTTTGCGGCCTATGTTGTTTTGTTTTTTTTCAAAACTGTGCAGCATATTCAAAAATGGCACAGAACGAGAAGAAATGCCATCATTATTCAGTTGAATACCTGGATTTTGACTTCATACCTTCTCCAAAAAACACACAACTTCCATTGTGTTAATTATAAGAACAAGTTTTTTTTTTCAAATGAGGCAATGAAACCCTTACATTTTAAGGAGCATCTTACGAACATCCACCCGGACAAAGTTAATAAGAAGCGTTCCTTCTTCCAGACCCTGAAAGAGCAGCACGGTAGGAGGTCTGTTTGTGGTCTGTTTGATTCCATTGTGGAGTTTCTGGAGTCCGCTGATGCAGCTCAGGGGTGAACAGGTGACATCCAGCCGCTGCAACATCATGTATATGGCAGACGTTTTTGACAAAATGAACAAAGTCACATTAAAGCTACAAGGAAATGTCGTTACTCTTGTCCAGTGCAAAGCCGTCATCCACAGTCTCATCTCCAGGCTGGATCTGTACAAGTAGAGTATAGGCAGAAGGCAGTTTGCCCATTTCCCGCAGTTGACAAAAGGTAATCATTAGAATTAATTACGCTTGTTAAATTTCTACAAATTATTTCTTTTTAAACAACAACAATAATAATAATAGACTAACTATTACAGGTGTCTAAAGAGGTTACTGATGACCATCTCCGCATTTACGTGGAACACCTGAAAATGGTGAAGGCCAACCTGGAAATCAGCTTCAGTGACCTCCTGGACCTCGATGTTCCCATCTAGGTGGTTCAGCCTTTTCAGGCGGACGTGGTTGACTGCGAGCTTGCCATCCAGGAGCATCTTGTAGATATCCAGTGTGACATTGAAGCCCAAGCTACTTTTCGCACCTCTGGCTGGGGCAGCATGTGGGCCAAATATGCCAAGAAGCAGAAGCCATAGGGCTTGCAGTGTGGGTGCAAGAGATAGGACGTGTTTTGCAGGAGCTCTTTGTGTAATATGTTTTAAGTAACATTCATGTAAAGTCTGTTCATTGCTTGTCATGGCTGCAAATTCTAAGAGTTCTCAGTACCTCCACATCCTCAGAGCCATATCTGGATAAATGTCAAGTCTTCAGACAAAAAAAACAAATTTGCTGGAACTGGCCGAGGAAGGCAGTGCCATCAAACCTTGGAGCTCGAGTCTCTCAAGAAGCTCTAAGCTAATGACAAGATGCTACAGTGTATCAAGGAAATGATACATGATCGATACGCTGAAAATTTCATCAAACTTGAGCCAATCAAATCGGAGTTGGCTCCAAAACAGCTGAAAGACAAAGTTGCTCAGAAAAATGAAATAACTTGTGATCTGTAGAGTGCAGCTAATGAGCATAGTGACCAGCAAACTAGTATGCAAGCTAATACAGCAAAACTCTCTGTGGCAGTAGTCACTTTGATGTAGAATTGTGAAAAACCTGGAGGCATGCTCTAGGCAGAAGAATATTCCTGCCAGAGGCCTCAGAAGGTCCACAACCTTCAGAGTTTATGGACAAATTTCTCAACAACTTCTTGGAGCTAGAGGAAAATCCTAGCTGGGGCAGGGCCCACCACTCTGTTATAAACGGAGGGAGGGTGAGTCAACACCCATTTCCAAAGGAGAGAGGAACACAGGGTGACCTATGAGAGTGGAGGCAGGAGTAAAAAGGTAAACTACATTCTGTATAGAAAAAGTAACCTGAGGGAGATTGTAGCAGGGGAGAGTGTAGCCAGACAGGATCCGATGGTGGTGTGTAGGAAGGCTGTTGTGGTGAAGAAGAGGAAGGCAGAGAAGAAGACCAATTGCTGGAAGTTGTGAGAAGTTAAGGAAGGAGCTGTTAAAGGCTCTGGGTGGTAAGAAAAAGCTTCTAGATGACTGGGCTACTACAGAAACAGTGATTAGAGAGACAGGTAGGAAGTACTCGGTGTGTCACCTGGAAAAAAGAAGAGATTATAAGGAAACTTAGTGGTGGAATAGTGAAGTGCAGGAAGTTATCCAGAGGAAGAGGTTAGCTAGAAAGACATGGGACAGTGAGATGACTGAAGAGAAGAGAAGAGACGGCAAGAATATAAGGAGATGCAACATAGAGCAAAGAGGGAGGTAGCAAACTGAAGGCATATCAGAGTTGTACAAGAGGCTGGACACTGAGGAGGAAAAGAAGAACCTGTGTTGACTTACAAGACCAAAGGATTATGCTGGAAAGGATGTGCAGCAGGCTAGTCTTGTTAATGACAGAATAGGTAATGTTCCAACAAGCGAGGAGAGTGTGATGGGAAGATGGAAGGAGTACTTTGAGGAGCTAACGGATGATGAAAATTTAAGGGAAAGAAGAGTAGAGGTCATAGGAACTGTGCACCAGGAAGTGGAAAAGATTAGTAAAGAAGTTGTTCAGAAAGCTTTCAAGAGAATGAAGAAGGGAAAGTCAGTTAGACCTGATGACATACCAGTGAAGAATATCTAGAATCTAGAATATTTATTGTTCCAGATGAAGTTGGAAAAAGTTCTATTTAAATCTTTAAAAAAAGGAGGTGGGTGGTGAAAGTGGAATTGATTGGAAAACATAAAAATGTTGGTAGTATTGTCATTTTTATAATATTTATACAACCAATTAAGGAATTGGGTAATTTGGACCATCTGTCTATTAGCTGCATAACTGATTCTGTAAGGGGGTTATAATTATTTGGAATAACATCCTTTATTGTAGGGGTGATTTAACCTAGATAGGTAAATCCCTGTTTAGACACTACATATGGGGTTGAGACTGGGGGACTAAGTCATTCTCCTTCTGACATGTACATTATTTTGGTTTTAGCAATCTTTATCTTATAGTCTGAAAAAACGCCAAAAGAATTGATTTAATCCGTTATTGTGGTTATGGTCTGCTCCAGCTTAGAGCAAAACAGGATTATATCATCTGCATACAAGGCTATACGATGTTCAAAACTTCCTACCCTTATACCAGATACATTAACGTGTTTGTGAATTGCTATAGCCTAAGGCTCGATTGCCAGCGTGAACAAAAGAGGAGAAAGAGGGCACCCCTGTTTTGTCCCATGTTTCAGTTTGAAGGGAGAAGGGGTTAGACCAATGGTTAGGATTTCCGCCTGTTGGTTTAAGTATATTAGCTTGACCCAGCCGAGAAAAGTCTCACCGATACCGAAATGCTTAAAAACATCAAACATATATTGCCACTCTATCCTGTCAAAAGCCTTTTCTGCGTCCAGTGACAGGACAGCATTGTCAGGCTTATCAGACTTTTCAAAAATTATATTGAGCACTCTTCTGATGTTATGAAAGCTTTGTCTACCTTGTACAAACCCATTTTGATCAGGGTGGACTATTTTAGGTAATAACATCTCTAGCTTCTTAGCTAACGCTTTACACAAAATTTTAACATCATTATTGTTGTGAAAGGTGAAAATAGTGGAAACGAGCCGAATCACAAACCTGACACAGTGAGACCTCACAGTGAGGAAACTCAGGCCCTATCTGGTCAGGAGGGGGAGAGCAACCCTCCATATCAAGATAACATCACCCAGCCTGCTGTGACCGGGGAGGATGGTCAAGATTTGCTGTTTGTTCAGCCCGCTGAAATTGCATATGGAACCGTGCCATGCCAGGCCCTCACATACCCTCACCTACCTGGCCTGATGAGCCCTGCGCACACATACCATAACTCTCCAGTAATGGAGCCCTTATATCCTTTTATGGCCCTTCCGATGCAAGCAGGGATGGGTTCCAGCGAGACTCCCTTTGCCACCTGGAACTCGTCAGGAGGCCAAGAAGCCATAAACAATGAGATGCAACATTTGGGTCCAGTGAGAGACATGGACTGGAGATAAAGCAGACCTTGAAGGACACCGGGTCTGGGAAAGGAAGAGGGAGTGAAGAAACCAGCATCAATGGGCTTTTGTATGATTCATGCTTAACTCTTCTCTTTTTTTCTTCTCAGTACCAAGGATGGGGAGGGTGTTGTAACTTTACCTTGTTATGCATAATCATCAGTAGAATGCGTGTTTTAAGTCCATTCTTTATTCAAGTAAGGAAGAAGGAGGTAGCTAAAAGTTGTTTTGCATAATCATGAAGGGATGTTTAATAAAACTCTGTCACAGGAGGAGGGAGAAAGTCTTTTTGGGCTAGTTTGAGCAAAGCTAGTCATTTTTGGGGAGTTGGGGTCCCCACCCAGGGACCCTTGGGTGGGGACACCTGCAGCCTTCTTGGGGGATAACGTCTTGACGTAGTGTCAATGAGAAACCGGATTTACTGATTTTTCTAATTTTTGTCCTTTATTTTTTCCATTTTTAATCATATAACCTGTAACTGGGATATAACCTAATTTTTACACCTTCAATAAAGTTTGGCCGTGAGGCATATACCTGATCAGTGACTCCTGGGTTCTTTCCTGCGTCCTCGGTAAGTTCCTGAGTGTGCTTTCTGTCTCTGCTGGTTCATTCCTGGTATGGTGGCACAATAAGGGCACGAGCTGAGCTAAGTTAGGGGTGCCAGGGTACCCCCCCTTCCCGGTTCCAGTCTAAAAGCCTCAGGGAGGAGTGACAGAGGGGATCCGGGGCTCATCGCGGACGCGGGCTCCGTTTGGTCTGTTGCGTCCTTGCTGGGTCCTCGGGCCGTCTCTTGGCTAAAGGAGCAGTGATTCACCGTCTGGAGCCGCGTGTCAATCGGTCAAGTTGCATCGTGGTTTTTTCCTTTTATTTGAAATCCTACTCATCTGGTAGTCTGACAAGTCTGTCACGGTAACTTGGGACTTGTTGGACGTCTGGGTGGTTCACAGTAGGTGAAAGGTATGGGCCTCAGACCTCCCAGCAATGGGCTGGATTCACCGTGAGCACGAAGCAAGTGGGTGGATTTGACTCAGCATCAGGTGTTGACTCAAGCTGTCTGGACCTCGGGCCTTTCCACAATTATTAATAAGGGAAATCGTTCTATATGAACCACACTGAGTAGCAGGTTTACCTGGCTTTAGGAGTAGAGAAATTATTGCTGTGTTAAGTGAGGGAGGGCGAGACCCGTTTCTAAAGGCTTCTTGGTACATGTCAAGCATGGGTGGTATTAGTTTAGCTTGAAAAATGTTATATATTTCAATTGGAATTTCATCAGGTCCAGGGCTTTTAACACTTTTCATACTGGATGTAGCTCTAGATAACATTTGTGCATTAAGCTCAAACTGAAGTGATTTTAGAGAATCGTTATCTAGAGGAGTAAGCTCTAATGAATCCAAGAATTCAGTCTGTGCTTGTGGAGCTAGATCTGAATAGTCTGAGCTATACAAATTATGGTAAAAATTTGTAAATGTATTGTTTATTTCTTTTGGATCAGTAGTTAACAATCCATCAGCTGTTTGAATTGAGTTTATTGCTCTATCTCTTTGTATCTATTTAATACGCCAAGCTAACAATTTACCGGCCCTCTCTCCTTGCTCAAAATACGATTGTTTTAGTTTCATTAAACTTTTCATTGCTTTATTTGTTGATAATATATTGTATTTTGCTCTTAATCTAAGAAGTTCTACATTTAATTGGGTTGTAGGGTTATTAACTGAATTGTTTCTAAGCTTTTAATAGATTCTTCGAGAAGTTCCAGTTCCTATTTATGAAGTTTGTGCTTAAAGCTGGTAAAACTAATCATTTGGCCTCTTAAGAATGCCTTAAAGGCCTCCCATCTCACAGTTGCAGAGGTTTGGTGAGTATTTAATTCAAAATACATATCTATTTTTGTTCCCATAAATTGTATAAATTCTGGGTCCCCAAGCCAAACTGACTGTAAGCACTACTTTGAAAAGGAAAGGTTAGGAACTTTTAGGAAGAATGATACCGGAGCATGATCGGATATTAGTAGCCTATACTATTGTACCAGCTATTTGTTATGTATGGGACTAGGTCAGCTGAGACTAAATAGTGATCTATTCTTGATAATGTCTGGCAAGTACTAGAATAGCATTAGAAAGTAGATTGATTAGGATGCATACGTCTCCATATATCAACCAGATTAAGAGCTTTCATATACTTAAACAGTTCTTTTCTTGTCTGAGTGTGAGAGATATCTTTGCCTGTAGATCTATCTAACACTGGTGTAAGCGTACAGTTGAAGTCTCCTCCAATAATGTACCCTCCAGAGAGTGACGCTAGAGATAGAAACAGATGTCTGAAAAAAGCAGGATTATCATTATTTGACCTAGTGCTGGGCGATATGGAAAAAATTCTATATCACGATATGGATAATTTTATATCACAATAACGATATATATCACGATATACCGTAATTACGTACAATGTCAGTTATTCTCTGAAAAATATGAAAAAATAATCTAATTTCTTACCTTTTTCAAGCTTTATTTCAAAGTGACATTTAACTGAACTTTCACAAATGAGATCCACTGCATTTTAGTGCAGCAATATATATGT
>NC_051451.1:3750328-3771295 GCF_001649575.2 Kryptolebias marmoratus | reverse complement strand
AACTTGTTTGTTTGCACTTTTTGGATTGTTAAATATTCTTTTTCGTGGTTCTTCTTTAAGTGATAGAAGAGGTTTGTTGTGTTGGCGTCAGATGAGAAAACAGTCTCATAGCAGAGTTAGCATTAGCATTAGCAGAGTTAGCACCGCGCCGCACAGAAAGCCGCTGCCGTAAAGCATGTCGCAAACCCACACATAAAGCAGCGTCATGTCGCAAAACAGAGGTTCTTCGCAATATAGTTATTTTTTCTTATTATTTATCACTTATATAAGCTGAATTTATGCAAAGTGACAACACTAATACATTCATCGTAGCCTACGTTATGAAATATTTACATGAATCATTAATACAATTATGATAGAAACGATAGAGACGATAGAAGAAAATATATCACGATAGACACTTTTCTATCGTCCCCACGATATGTATTGTTATATCGCTCAGCACTAATTTGACCCATAAACATTAACTAGGTTAAGTTTCATTCACAGAATTACACATTGCATGATTAATGACAATTGAACAACAGTGCGTAAATCCCAAAACAAAATACGCACACCCACCCTACTGAGAACACTTCCAAAGGTGCCTGACAGGCTCAGCCATGAAGCCCCGCTGGTCCACCCAAACATGCATAACAGGGAGGAACAGTATATATAGAAAAAGAAACAAAACACCACACAGAGAGCCTCTGATAAACAATAATGCAAATAACAACCGTTACATCATGTGCCCTAACCATATTGTGAATTAACAGTATAATAAGCATAGAATGGTAATACCTTTATATAAACCTTGCAACTTATCATGCCAAAGAGCTTAATGAATATATTTTTACAACTAATTTTAAGAGTATCTGATTGTATTTACACACACACAGTAAAAGCTGGATTGTCAATTCCACATATTTTGGACTGCTGCTTCGCAACAGAGCAGCTTTAAAAGTGTAAAAGATATTTCACAGTTCAGTTACCCTTCATTGGACCTCTTCTTGGTTCGCAACCAGGCGTTGTTCATCCTTGAGCCGCTGCACAAAAGTCTCTGCTTCTGTCGCCATATCAAAAATGTGACGTTTCTTCTTGTAGGTCACCAAGAGCACGGCAGGATGGACTACTCCGTAATGCAGCTCCGTTATTGCCAGGGAGAGGGAAGCCAGGTCTGTTCTCGGTCAAAGATTTTGTGCTTTTTCAGAAGATCAACAGAGACATCTGGGAAGAGCATGACTCTTTTATTCTCTCTGCATATTTCTCCCCTCGTCCTGGCAGCCTTCATAATCCGGACTTTGTCAGCGTAGTTCAGCAGCTTCATGATCAATGCTCTAGACCGAGTATCAGCAACGCTAGCTTGCCCGACTCTGTGCACTCTCTCAATGACCAGCGGGACAGAGAATGTTTCTGAACCAAGCACTTCAGGCAGCCACTTCTCAAGGAATGCACACATATCAGAACCTTCAGAGCCCTCGGGGAGGCCAATAAGTCATAAGTTGGAGCGGTGACTGCGATTCTACAGGTTGTCTAGCTTATGTTGCAAAACATCAATAGCAGCTTTCATAGCAACGTTATCAGCTTGCAGGGAGACAAAGGTGTCCTCGCTAGCACTAATCCTATCTTCAGCTTGCGTAGCACGTGCGTTAACTATCCTCATGTCCGATTGCACCTCTTGGATAGGAGTTAGCAGGCTATCAAATCTTCTCACGAAGTCATCTCTCATTGAGTTAATGGCTGCCACAAGATCGTCAGTACTACCTTCTTCTATGACCAGCAGACTGTCGGCCGCTGCATCAGTGTCTTTATTGCCAACAGGAATCCCTACTCAAGTGTCACTGCAGACGAAATGGGAGGTAGCTCTGTCATTGCGGATGCTAATGTTGGCGCTAGCTAGCTTACCACCGTTAGCCTGCTGCGAAGGGCTCAGCATAGAAGTAATTAAAACCCTTTTGGTTTAGCAGTTTAGCATTCTTTGGTGCCATCTGGCTAACAATAACTTATAGTAGTTGAAAGAGGAATTGTGCTTCTGGTTAGTGCAGGTTGTTGGCTTAATTTCATAAAGAATTTGCAGAGGGCTCCGCCACATGCCTTTTCAGCATGGCGACATGACCCTAAGTCTTTGATGCTTCTGTTAGGAGGAAAGGGGAAGGTTTGTTTTAAATTTGGTTGTGTGCTGATTTGGTTTTAAGGGGAATTGGGTTGGCTCTTATCCCGTATTTCCTATGCAGGTTTTGTGTTGAGGGGCATTATGCATTTGGAAATAATTGTCATCCCTTTTTTAACTTTCTCCTTTGTTTATTTTATCACATGTTGAAATCTTTTGTCTATTTATGACTCAGATGAAGACGTTACCATCTAGGGAAGATGAGGATATTAGGTTTTTCCAGTTTCAACTGTAAGGGCCTAAACAACCCATTCAAAGACAGTGCTCATATAATTTACTTAACCCTCCTGAAGCCCTTGAATTAGAGTGGTAGAGAAGGCCTCGTAACTTTGGGTCAATTTGACCCGAAGGCCACAGGAGGGTTAAGAGACCCTCTACTCGGCTATCTGCTATTAATACTGTTGCTGATCTACTTGTGCATGCGCGGAGCAGCTATTGGCTACAACTGTTTATGGTGCGCATGTGCAATTTCACATGTACGGCTTCCTTTGAAATGCAAATGGGGGTGTTTGAAAAGTTGGTTTGGTCTGGTGTCCAGGGTGTTAAATTAAAGTTTAGTCTGGTTCTGCGCTGATAATGTCCCCTCCGAACCTTCTCCCTCATCAAAATTCTATTTGAATTTATTATATTTCTATCTTGTCCCTCAAATTATATTATATGTCCATTCCTATCCAGATGTTTTTTTTAACTTAATCAAACCTTTAAATTCCCAATTTCATGATAGTTTAAACTATATTTTGTCAATGTAGAGATATCAGTCGTTACTACGATCTGCAATTAATGTTTTATTTTCAAGTCTGTAAATAAAATTTAATTCTCAGCCTGTCATGTCTTGTATGAGTGGTTATGATGCCTTCAAACTACAAGAACTCATTCCAGGGTTTTATTGAAACTGATAACAATTTGATATTGTTTTCCATTTTCAAGGCGGAGCCAAAAAAAACATTAAATAATTTCTAGTGGGCATGTGTGAAATAGGCTTCAGTCATAATTTCTGTAAAGCTCTTTAGTGTTCACATGGATTCGCCAAAAATTCTGTTTGTGTTTGAACTACAGGTACAAAAGCAGCAGGAGAGGAAGCAGGAAAGTGGAGCAGGATACACCAAAAAAAAAAAAAACAGTGCCAGGTACAGGTGCATGCAGTGTGCAGGACTTAGTTGGCGATAAGGCTTTGCTTAGAGTTATATTAACCTCTTGGGATCTGAGGATTGTAGTCCAAATCTAGGCTTTTTCAACATCTGAAAACAGGCTGAAAAATATTAATGTCCTGTCAAACCTATATTTTTCTTTCTCCTGACAGATCTGTAAATTAATTTTACCCAGAGTGAGTCTTCTGTACACTCACTTACTTGATGATGCAGACTGATTTTAATCATTTTGTTCTTGTCCACAAATGTTTACAAGGTATAAAACAAGTAAAATCTACATCTTTAATCACAAACCAGAGTGTCCGGGAGACTCACTCACTTTGGGTAAAACTACTTTGTCAGATCAGTCAGGATTAAGGGAAGTTTATGTCTGAGGGAAAATAATGATTTGTATGTTTTATTTGTATCACTGAATACATACACACATACACAGTAGTTTCAATTGTTAAAAATCAGTGTTTTTATACTGTAAATAAAATATTTATGTTAAAATTACAGTTCCACCTGCATCTGTCATACGATTGGATAAAAGACCTCTTCAAACCAAGCTCCCAGGTTGAATTTTAACCCCAGCCTACCCCTGGCCTCCGTCACAATAAACCTTAATCATTATCTTTAAAATATATGACATACGTGGTGCCATCCATTTAAAACATGCATGTGTGTTAAAAAGACTGACAAGATTAAAGCTATTCCTCACAGTCAGACATAATAGTAACAAAATGAGCTACTTTACATGCAAACATTCCCTGGACAGATCTCCTGAGTTGATGTGCATTTAATACAAACTGATAGGTTTATGTGCTCTTTTATTTGGTATAATTACATCCAGCTTGATGATTTTGATTACTGAGGAACTACTCAATGTAAAAATAAAAAAGTAAAACATGTCTGGTCATGCTAATATTGTATTTCAAAACTCTGAAAAAATAAACATAAACATCAAATAAAGCATTTACAAAAACATTAATCAAATAAAAATAAGTATTGAGATTTTAATTTAAATTTGTACTGAAATAGAATGTAATTGGTTTGAGCTGGTATTAAGCTGGCATTCAAGCTTCAAGGCATTACTTTATATATTTTTGAAAATCATGTTCAGTTACTATGTGTAACTATACTATATGTACTATATAATGTGGTTCTAGGGACTCCAGCGACCACAGTCAAATGCATTCCGGGGGCCAGAGTGGGCGACATTAAATTATATCTGAAACTGCTGACTAAGGCTAAGGTTAAATATGGTAAGATTGTTATTCACGTTGGCGGTAATGACACCCGATTACGCCAATCGGAGGTCACTAAAATTAATGTTGTTTGGGTGTGTAACTTTGCTAAAACTATGGTGGATGTATATTTTCACTGGCCCCGTCCCCAACCTAACCAGTGATGATATGTTTAGTTGTTTGTCATCATTTAACCGCTGGGTGTCCAGGTGGGGTCCTGAAAACAACATGGGGTACATAATTGGAATGCATTTTGGGGGAAACCTGGTCTGATGAGGAGAGACGTCATCCATCCCACTTTGGGTGGAACCACTCTTCTTTGGCCAATTTTGTTAGTAATCCAAATTATTGACAACCTAGGGTCCAGTCCAAGAAGCAGAGTTGTAGTCTTACACACCTCTCTGCTGCTTCTCCACTGTTACCCACCCAAAACCCCACTGAAACAGTGTCAGCTTGCCCAACTAAAACCATTAAATGTGGATTACTAAACATAAGACCTCTCTCCTCTAAATCTCTTAGTTAATGATTTGACAACTGATCATCATACTGATTTATTTTGTCTTACAGAGACCTGGCTACAACAGGAGGATTTTGTTAGTATAAATGAATCCACTCATGCCAATTATCTAAATTTTCATGTTCCTAGAACAACAGGTTGAGATGGAGGAGTAGCTGCTATCTTTCAGTCAGGATTATTGATTAATGCTAAACCAATTATTAGTTATACTTCTTTTGAGTCTTTGACCATCAGTCTTTCTCATCCAAAGTGGAAATCAGAAAAAAACCCACTTTTACTTCTTGTTATATATCATCCACCAGGCCCTTATTCTCAATTTTTGTCTGAATTCTAAGATTTTATGTCTGACTTATTATTGAATACAGATAAAGTCATAATAGTGGGGGATTTTATTTTTCATCTGTTGAAAGTGACAGTTTAAACATAGCCTTTAATAACTTAAAAGAGTCAATTAGTTTTACTCAAAATGTCCACAAATCTACTTTTGCTGTCCTTGATGATACATATGAGTTTCAACTAGACAGCAAGCTAAACTCTAACTCAATGATGAGAATGTCTTTTTTGTAGTTTTGTGGATTTATTACACAATATTGTCATCATCTTGAATACAGAGTGAATTTGAAAATAAAGAGAAAATATGCCATTAACAATCTCTTTATTATTACATAACCTTGCAGTGAATACTAATTGTAACTTAACTGAAAAGTTATAGCTGTTAAACATAACTCACATCATGTAAACAATAACTGATTGCTTATGAAAGCAGCACACTGCAACAAGTAACAGTAAATCAATGAACCACAGCTGAGACTGAAACAACTGAGTGAAACAGGACCATCTGCTGGTAGAAACGAGTAACTTGAACAACATGCCTAGAATTTTTTAATTTAATCTCAATAGCTCAACAGCTTACTTTTAGAACATAATTATGAATGAAATCATTAGGAAAACAAAAGAAATTACATACAGGTGTTGCTTCTCCAGAAGTTGCACAAAGGTTTATCCTTTTTTTTTTTCTTACACTTCAGAGTGTACTTCTTCTCTCTGCCTCTCTCCGTGGTCTGTGAGTCACATGTTCAGCACTTCCTGTTCTGTCGTAGTTTCGCAATGTCAAAATAAAGGCATGTCTAAGGAATAAACTCCTTTAACAAAAAAACAAGCTAAAAAAGACTAACTGTCTTTATCATACTTTTGATCTGTTTCTGACATATGGAATAGAGTAAGGACTTAAAAATACATCCTCACAATCCTATTCTGTTTGACCATTTTTTATAAAATTTTTGAGTTTACATTGACTACACAGCCTCTGAGAATAAATTTCATTATAGTAGATGTTTATCAGACAATACTATTAACAAATAAAAATAATCTCTGTCATTATTATTCTCCTCTGTCTTGCAGAGTAATGCAACGTCGAGCAGCAACTTAGATTATCTTGTCGATAATATTACGATAATATTACAACTTCAATATTAATATTAAAACTTAGTGTTTTGTTTCTGGGTTTTTGGGGTTTGGTTTACTGTCTTTGTTGTTTTGTTTTCCTATATGTTACCCATTTGTCTTCATTCTTCACTTATCCTCTGTCAGCTCATGTTAATTGCCATGCCCATCTCCACCTGTCCACTATTGTTATTAGTGATGGGACATCTGAAGCCAGACTTCGAGTCGAGTACAGAGTAAAAAGGGGGCGTGTCCGGTGAAGCCTAGCTTCGGAGCTTGTGTCATATTGAGCAAAATCACATGATCAACAACAAACGAGGCCTCGCATTTCATCTGCCACGTCATTGCTTTATTTTGCGTATTATTTTTCAAAATAAAAGCGCCATGAACCCTGTTGCTTTGTGGGTTGTAGTAGGTGGTTTGGTAGTGCGTCAGCAGAACAGTTTTCATCAGCAGTGGTTGAAATGTAGCCGTCAAAAAAGAGAAAAACCTCTCATATCTGGGATATACATATTTGTAATATTAAAAACCAGAACTAGAACTCCCAGGAAGAGATGATTTTAAACAAATTCTGTTTTTCAGGAAGCAAGTTTCAAGCTCCAAGTATCCAACAATCACTCAATTCCCAATGCACTTAAGTACAACATATCTTCATTGTCAAATAAGTCCATGACATAAAAGAAAACCCAACACAACCACTGATGAACAAGGATTACATTGACTACAAATCAATTTAATAATTAAAACATGACAATTAAATATGATTTAATTGATTCTCCTGTTACTAAACATGAGTTTGATGAAAACTTTGTGACAATATTGCATTTACAAATTTTTGAAAGTATGATCCAACTGAGTAACAAAGCTGTTACAGTTTCACCAGCAGATGTCACTAGTGAGTGATGAATGAAGCATTGAGTAATGAACGTTTTTGCAAAGCAAAGTGTTGGAAAGCTTCATTGCTTCATGAGGCTTCATTTGCCCATCACTAATTGTTATCACTCACCTGTGCCCACTTCACCTCATTCCAGGAAGGTGCAGTGGTATTCTCTATATGAAAACACAAACAATCAAGGTTACGGAAGAATCATCAGGAGGGACACAGAGAAAGGCCGTACATGTAACGTAATGTTCCAGCAATGGATGGATCATCCCCAGGAGCGTAAGTAGGCTGGAGGCTCATCATCAAGATCACCACCAGGTGAGCAGAAGGAAGCTCCGCCCATGTCACTCTGATACAGCAGGAAGAGGTCAGTAGCACAACAACAAATCCCCACAGGATAGATTAGTTAAAATAAAATATAGAATATTACATCACATAATTTGATCAAATACAGACTTTTTCTTAAATATTGCAAAATATGACACATGGTCCAAAACTGATCTAATCTCCTTTCATCAGCAAGAACATGGGTGCAGGTAGCCCCATTGAAAAACAAGGCACTGCTCAGTTTAACATGGAAGTGACTGTTTAAAATTCCAATTAAGAAGTATAGGTCAAAGGTGACTGTGACCATCCTATGTCCCTTGGACATACATGCACACACACACACAATCCAGGCCCCTACTCACATCTGTGGCTGACAAAATGTTTCAATCAATCATAATGTATTTTCCTCCCCTTCATTGTCACTCTGCCCTGCTAAAGCATTGATGCACAGACAAACCACACACACCTTTCATGCTTGTTCATGCTGTTCTCACAAGTCCCCCTTCTATCAAAATGCAAACTATCCATGAATCAAATATGCCTACACAGCCAACTCGTAGGTCATCAATCTTCACACAAGTTGCAAGTTTGTGTAAAGAAACTGCAGGAAATGCTTTAATGTGTGTGCCTTTAGGGAGTGTACAGGGACTATAATGGTTTGCCTCTTATCACCATTTTAAGAGCTGTGCAAAGTGTCAACAGTGGTTAGAAATGAAGGAGAAATGCACAGAACAAATCAGTCACTAAACAACAAAAAAAGCTGTTTCTTTTGATGTCACTTAGCAGCAAGACTAGGACTGCTGATTTTCTGTCCTATCTGGATGAAAAATGCATCTGATTTAATGAAGGTCTCTTTCTCATTCTTCTTCTTCGGTTGTTTCACTTTTATCAAGTCACTCTGAAGATTTTATGTTGGCTTTGTTAGCAGCCATGGTCAATACAAATAAATCAGATGGTTTCAATTAGTCTACAGAAAGAAGATATAATATATATTTGGGACTGCATTGGAAATGCAGTATGCAGTATAATGGCAAACCATTATAGTCCCTGTACACTTATTTGTAATTATTCTTATTTTTTTACTGAAAAAAAACAAAACAAATAAAACAACAGAAACCATGTGGTGTCATGTATCAGATTTTCATGTCATGTGTCAAACTAGAAGTTATGTAAATTTATTGTAATTGTATTTAAAATAGGTTTAGCTTTGTAGCACTCCCTTATAATTATTATCTAAATGCTTGATATGTGAGAAATCAGTAAGAACAACTAATACAACAAAACAATCATATAGGTAGCTGCAGTAATCTTCAGGGTCCAGTGTCGGCCTCATTGTCCCCAGTGCCGGCCTTACTTCCTCTAGTCTCACCGCCCCCTCTCTGTGGATACCCAGCCTCCATCCTCTGTGCTGCCATGTCAGCTGTTTGTTTTTACTTTATTAATAAATCAGTTTTCCTTTGAGCTCCTCTGTGTCTGCCTGCATTCTGGGTTCCAACCAACATTGCGAACCTGATAGTGTCCACTTGGTGCCAGCAAGCCTGTTTCTGGCCCATTTGCCTGATGGAAGAGAGAAAGGCTGCTTCTCATTCCAACATCAACAAACTCAAGAGCCTTGTTGTGTTTTTTTTCTTCACTAAACCTCATACAAGAATAATCCAGTCCTCCTGACTACACTAAATGAGTCAAGAGGGTAAGGGGTTTGAACTTCCTTCAGGAGCAGAGTTGTTGGGAATAAAAGTGCAGCACAAGTTGCCAAAAAGTTGGCAAACACCTCCCTTTTCTGCTAACATGTCCAGGACCATTCTACTTTGCCAGGTTTTATCCAGTTGTTAAGCTACACAGTTGAGCATGTCTCTTGTAAAGTTTTCAAACCTCTGTTGATTATAATATTATAATATTCAGTTGATTTAGTCAACATTTTTATTTGTCTCAATGACAGGGCAAATAATAGAGATTTTTTAGGTAAAGCTTTCAGCAGCAGAGTTTGGCTTTAAACTCAGCAGGGGCCCCTTGAGGGACACCTATGGCATCAATGTACACTCTCTGGTCAAAGTGGGGGTTCCATGGCACATTTGACTCTGTGGCCAGTAGGGGTTAGTGAACATCAAAACAGATTTTGCCAAGTTCACATGTGCACATGGCCCAGCTAAGTTGACAGGAAGTGAATTTCTCAGTCTGTTTGCCCCACAGATCCAAAATATGACTGGTATAGGAGTGAAAACATGGAGAACATTGTTATGGGCTGATTTGTTCATCTTACACTTCCAAATTTGAGGACAGATAGTGGATCAACAAGGTGCACAAGTCGTGAACCAATCTGGAACGTCAGGAACTCTACTCTCAACTCTGAAAAGGGAAGAAACTCATCACTATCTGAGATATCTTTCCAGTGACATTATTTCTGGTTATATTATAATTATACAAATGATATGAGTTTCTTGCTAACTTTATTCCAATAATTACTACTTACACTGCATCTCAGGATGAGCGTTCGAGGTGAGTTTGAAGTGTCGATGATCAATGTGTCCTGCAAGGATGCAGTGTAAGTAGCATAGATACATTTTTCAAAGCTGCAGGTGGCATTAAATATGCACAGAGGGTTATGACCATCTTTGGACCAAGTAGTTGGTGTGCCAATTCCGTTGGGGTGATTTGAAGGGATTTTCTGTGGGCAGAACAAGAAGGAATGTGGGAGAGCCTAATATGTTACAGTAATAACAGGGAGCAGAGGTGAATTGTTATCCACTTGGCCTGCTGATACTACTTGTTCTTCAGGAGCCATGAGCAAGTGTCTTTGGGCTGGACAGAATGTTTAGTGTGATTTAGAGCCTGGGTGGAATAGCTGGTCATAGGAGGTTTGTGGGTTTGAGTTTCCCACCAGAGAATAGGAAACAGTATGACCAAAAAGATCATCAGGACAGCACATGTGCTCCCTCTTAAGCCCCACATCCCCTTCTGCCTGTAGTGATACCACAGCCTCTGCCTTAGTTCAGGATTTGGCATCATTGCCCTGCATGTTATCACCACAAATTCTATCCTTGTCAGGTTAGAGGCTAAGTGACAGAGGGCAACCCACTGTTTGATCAAGAATTCAAGGTGATCATTCATGATTAAAATCACCAGTGACCAGCATGTCCTCCTCAAGAACATTATTTCAGGGTGATATAGCAGAGTTTGTTGTTGTTAACACTAGGACTCACTTAGCACACCGCTTGATGTCAAGCGACAATGACCCTGGACCCACCGCAGCATGTCACTAGTTATCTAAAACATGACACCAACATTCAGTTAGCCGTCACTTATTGTGTGGGCATTACATGTGAGTGCAGTCTGTCACCTGACACTTGGGCATATTGTTATTTGAGGTGTGATCATCCCGGTGGTTTTGTATATTTGAAGAGAATCACTGTAGGGCACTGGGACTCTTTTTGCATTGACTGGCATGTGTTTGTGTGGCTCTCTCTGCAATCTTAATGGCAGTGTGTGTGATTAACATCTGAAATGGTCCTTGCCATCATTTTGATCAGCAGTGGGTTTTTCTAAACTCCTTCATGATACCTAATCTCCAGGTATATACACATATGATCGCAAGGAGCATAACCTACCCGGCTGTGGTGCAGAAACCAACACAAATGAACCAGTGGTGGGAAAATGACCAAAAACTGAATGTAAAGGGCTGAGGATGAGCTACAGCTGGGAGATGATGAGGAACAGGTGAGGTGGGCATGGCAGGCTGACTGGAAAGCTACAGAGCTAAGGACAGGTGATTAGTGGCACAGAGAAACACAATGAACAAGTAAATACAATAATCTACAACACAAGCAACACAAAAAAGCAAAACTATGCAAAAATATCTTTAAAAGAAACACAAACAACAAACTTAACACAAGGATTACGAAAATGAAAACATGAAAATCAAATACAGAAGGATTTGGGTGTTTGGGAGGTACTTGACATCCCAAAAACAAAAAAAAAAACACCTGACTTGAGAGGGTGGAGAGTGAAAACTGGATAGAAGAAACCAAAAAACAACCAGGCAAAAGGACAGGGGCAACAAAAACAACAGACTTAGGAGAGTTGAGGGAGGAACTAGGATGGAGAGACCGAAAACAGAACACAAAGAACAAAAAAACGACCTGGCAAAAGACCAGAGGCAACCAGGAGAAAACACAAAGAGTCCAAAAGTTTGGGTGGATGGCCCGGGAACCATCCACACAGGAGCTAAAATTCGGGCAGACGGCTGGGGAACTGCCCACAAAGGGCCAGAGTTCAAGTGGATGGCCTGAGAATTGTCCACAGAGGGGTCAGAGTTTTGGAGGACGGCCAGGGGTACATCTGGAGCAAGGCAAGAGTTCTGGAGGACAGCCTGGGGTATATCCGGAGCAAGGTAAGAGTTTGGGAGGATTGCTCAGAATACATCGAGAGCGGGGCAAGGAGACGGCCCAGCATCCTTCCTGACAACAGCAGAAGAGGTCTTTTTCTTAACCTCCCTAGAGACAGAAGAGTGAGAAACATCCTCCTGGACCCTCTCGGAGAGAGAGAAGAAACCTTTAAGCTGAGAGTAGATGAATAGTGGCACAGGAAACACAAGGAACAAGTCTCCACTCTGAGACCTAGATTCAAAAAGCTTTGGTTTCAGAGAAAACTAGGGCTGTGGTCATGCAGACAAACAAACTCATTTCAACTGCCTGTAATTGCAATTTCCTTCTTCTGGTCACTACCAGAAGTTCATGACCATAGATGAGGGTAAAAACATAGACCGACCGGTAAACAGAGAGTTTTGCCTTGCAGAGCCTCACCACAGCAGCCTTTGTTGAGTTGAGTTCAGCGGGAGTGGAACTTCCACGTTCTGTGACTCCTTCATGACGTAAATCTAAATGACACTGCAGTGTGCACCATGTGGGCGGGCTGGGATTTATTCAGTGTATGTACTGCTGATATGTGCATGTGAAGAAACAACGTACTGCCGCTGAGGAGTGATCTGTATAATAAATGAACGGCTGATTCGCGCATCCCCAAAAACAACCCAGATAGCACACGATGTTAAATCAACAATGAATTATAGTCAGAATGGTTGATATTTGGTTGAAGTGGACAACTGACTGTGGATCAACCATGAAACAACCATCCAATTCTAACCGTTGAAACTGTGTCATTGAATCAATGTTGTTTTGTGGTTGAAATCTAAGAAATGCCGATGTCTAATCAATGTTGAATCAATGTCAGCTGTTTTGCCACACCCCTTCCCCTCCTCTCCTCCTCATCGGAGCTCTGGGTCAGAGCATTTTATTAGTGAGTGGGGGTTATCACGTTTAAAAGTAAGCCCTGTAGAGAATATTTGGTGCTGATTTCTTTCTGTACATTTTCTTACTTGTTCATAAAAATTCTTACTGACTGTTTGTGTGTTATATATAGACACGGAAACATTTACAACTTACTACAAGGTGTGGAGCGGTCCACCCTACCGTTTACATGAGTGTGATGGCCCAACCACACAGCTGCTTCGCTGTTGGCTTGTTGGCAAAAGATGTTAATTCAATGTTGAATTATCATCACAAAGGTTGCATGTATGGTTGAGGTCGACAACTGACGGTGGATCAACCATCAAACAACCATCCCACTCTAGCCAATTACCTAGCGTTGAAACTGTGTCATTGAATCAATGTTGTTTTGTGGTTGAAATCTAATAAATTAAATGCCAGCGTTCAATCCAGTGTTTTTCAGCACTGGTCCTCCAGGCCCTAGAGTCTTAGGCATTTCCCTAATTGAGCACACATGATTTTAATTGACGTCTGATTAACAGGGTTTTGCTGAACTGAAAACACGCAGGTCAGTTTGCCTTGAGGACAAGGTTTGGGGAAGAACTAGTAATCTAAATGTTCAATCAGTGTCAGCTGTTTTTTGCACCCCTCCACCTCCCATTCAAACCCCAAACCCCTCTCCCTACACCTGCCAAAGACACACACACACACACACCATTCCCTCCACCACCCACCCCTCACCTGGCCCTTTCCCCCTTTCCACTCTCCTCCCCTCCTCCTTTGGCTCCAGGTGAAACAACTTTTGTTTTTGGTGAGGGTTAATCACGTTGTAATTTAAGCTCTATGTGTTGACAGCATTGGGTTGTGATTCATTTCTGTACATCTTCTTACTTGTCTGTAAATGTTATGACTGACTATTTGTGTGTGATATGTTGACACAAAAACACGTAGAAGTCACTATAAGGAGTTAGGTGGTCCACCTCCCCCATTTTACACGACTGGTATGTCCCAATCACAAACCCCCTTTGCGGCTGGCTTGGTGCAACCTGTTTCTGAATTTAATTATTCAACTCTCAGCACTTTTGTGGTAAGTGTGGCCAATCGACTTTTATCTTAACCTATTTATTATAAACCAACTGCATTGTTATGTTTTTATGTTGCAGCTTGGTAGGGAAATAAGCAGTTACGTTGAAAAAGTAACTTTAAATCAGATTTTGATAACTTCTTGAAACCATAACTTAGTGACATTACTGCTTACTCATTTGGAAAGGAACTAAGTCAGACTACATGTTACTTTTTTAATTACCTTAAGCAGCTGCTGACAACAACCCTCCACCACCTGTGAAAATTACGTAAGAGCTTTGCCAGTTCGTTGATGAAGGTCTGACTGGTTAACTGCTAAGTCAGGATGTCATAGGATACGGCTGTTATAAGAAAGTGTAATGGAACTGCTATATCATGGTGTCATGCTGATTAAATAAAAGTATAATGGTGATTACAGCATATGCCTGTTTGACTGATATAGCCGTCAGTTTGAGCTACACCTATTGTGATCTGACAACAAATGCTGATCTGACCGAACAAGCTGTAGTAGAGGAGACTGCTTAGATACCCCGATAAACACGTAGAATATCTAATTTCACATTGTTTAAGTCCCTAAAGACAATTTTTCAGGAAGGCATTAGGAAATAATATGGCCCTTCTTTAATTTCCATTCTTACGTAGGACAGTGAAGTTTGGTTGTGCACTTTGTGAGGTCTCGGGCTGCTTGGTCCTGCTATAGTGAGGTGTTTAGTTATGCTGGTATTTTAAAATGAACAATAACACTGCTTTGTGTATTTCTTACTTTGTGTTCAAGCTGAGATGCTAGGATTTGCTACAGCCCAGTACCACCGGTTGCAGGATCCACAGCGACAAAGTACAAGTAGTAGTATGATACTGCTGATACTACTTTCAGTAATAGTATGGGCATCCTTAGTGATTATGGCTAGTTAGTTAGTTTGATTAAAATTTTTGATTGTTTCTTGTTGTGTTTATACTTGTAAACAATTGCAAAATGTAACTATTTCTACAGGGTTGTCTGGATGCAGCTCAAGGTGGTATAACCATCGCCCTGGTCTCTCACAATGTGCACAAAATAGGCCGCCATTGGATTTCTCACTGAGTAACCCAATTTACTACATACATGTACAGTGATCTGTGTTCAGATTAATTAATTCACTGTAGCTATGTTTTTGCATTTGTTATTCACTTAAAAGCGAACTTCCACCAGAATGATGTATTGGATTCAGCGCCTAATCGAGGTAGCAAAGGTAAGTGATCTAACATTTGTAGACATGTTGTGATGTGAATTTGTGAGGATGTGTCTGTATTCGAATTGTGGTCATTGCTCACATCTGTGTTCACTCCAAATCTTTGAATGCTTTGACAGTTTGTAAACTTATGCATTATTTTTTAAAGGCAAACATAATACAAAGCCCTGATAGTCTTTTTTTCCATTGTGGTCCTGTGTATTCCATTCATCTGAGTTCTCTCCTGATTGGATACAGAAATGTCCTCATCTATAAAAGAGCTGTAGGAAACATTTCAAACCTAAAGAAAGTCAATGTCATTTTGGCACCTAACCTTTAAAATTCTGTGCATGAATATTTGTGTTTTGCAGACGCAACCACACAAAGGGCCAGCGACAATGGGCAGCTTTTGAAAGGCAAGTCTATTGGACATAATGTACTGTATTTGTAATGTGTCATTTGCAGGGTTTTTTTATGTTGCACTTAATGATTTTTAATGTTCTCCTCAAGACCTCGCTATCCATAAAATGACATCGATGCTTGCTGAAGTACTTGTGATTGTGAAGGATCTGTCCAGAGATGTGCAGTTCATCAAGAACGAGTTGGCTCAGGGCAACATTAGACCAGGTGGTACCCGAGGACCGGCAAACCTTGTGCTCCCCTTCCAGCTGCCAATTGTCAGTGAAGACGATTTCAGTAAGGCAGAGTCATTACTGATTAAAGAGAGTCAAAAGATGGTAATTTATTTGAAAAACTGATCAGCATTAATTAATTCAATGAAGATTATGTCAGTGTGATTTTTTTTTTTCTAAGGGAAAAATGTTAGCTCTTTAGCTACTTGAACACAAATTGTTGTCTACAAGTTCTGAACATGTCACAGAGCTTGTAGATATGCTATTTATGAAACATTTCGCAATTGTTCAAATAGACCGTTTAGTCATTGACCTGGCCCAAATTGGGACCAGGACGGTTAATGTGGTTAACATCCATGACCATGAATGAACACTATGGAGTGGAATATCAGTGCATACATACAGTATCAAAACAAGGTTGTGTCTCTGCTGTGTTTTTAAAATACATGATATCATGCTGCTGTGTAACACTGTGCCTTCATGTACTTTTCTCTAATGTAGATTGCTCGGCTCTAGTAGGAGCCAATTCAGCCAACATGATAAGAAGAATGTTGACGACTTCTATGACAAATGCCATGGCAAGTCATTTCAATTGGGCTGGGAAAAAACATAAATGTTCCCAGAGTAAAAAGCCATTCAAGGACACAATCCTGCAAGAGTGCATATTAGGTGAGCTTCCTCCACTGGAAAGAGCTTTAAATTTTAATTTTAGGAAATGAGTCTGTTGGTGAATCAGAATCTAACTGTGCTGTTAGTGTGCCATATAGTGGATAATTGTAATCCAACTCCAATAATGTATTGCATCCTCTATTTTACAAATACTCAAATTTGTCCATTCATTGCCAGTGTGAATGTACTATTTTTATTGGACAGTTTGTGCACACACCAGAACCTGGACATAGGAGCGGATGACACCCCTCAACAAAGTGAGAGGAGAGGATAATAAAAAATTGTATGTGATATACACTCTATCTTTATGACTTTCTTTTGTGTCTTTCAGCTGCTGCTTGCCAGTTTGAACCAAGGCTAACTGAACAAAATTACATCGAAACTGTAAAGAAATGGTTTCGTTATGCGCCAGAGCGGGAGGGAGGCATTGAAAGGCAACCAAAGGGACGGCAACAAGAATGAAATAAAATAAAATGTTTAAGAAATGCCATGTTTTTTTTTAAGTCTGTGACCACATTTTATAAATTTAGGTTATGTAAGCTAATTTTGAATGACATAATACCCATCATCACCAGGATTCTGTGTTTAACACCAGTAAAAGAACCTTTAATGGTATGTTATGATGTAGACCTATCAGACCAAAAGGTGTACATGAATCAATGATTCTTTAACTTAGATTCAATATAAGATCAACCCAAATGTGGAAGAAGATCCACATTGAGATGATGGTTGAATCAACATGGATTCCTTATGGATTCAATGTAACATCAACACAAATACGCATGCAGATACACAGTCAAATGAGTGTTGAATCCACATTGATTTAATGTAAACTCAACAGAAATATGCGTGCAGAAACACGTTCAGATAAAGGTTGAATCAACGTTGATTCCTAACTGATTCATTGTAATATCAACACATATATCCATATAAATTGACATACAGATGATGGTTGAATCAACATTGATATAATATCAGTTATGGTTGAAACCCTAACGTTGATTCAACATACAAGTCACCGACCACTTTCAATGTTGTTTCAATGTCAGCATTCAACATTGATTCAATGTCTCTGCCTGACATTGATTCAATGTTGTTTAAACCATTCTGTGCTATCTGGGATCGTACTGCCGCTGAGAAGTGATCCATATAATGAATGAACTGCTGACTCGTGCATGCGCAAAAACAACGTACTGTTGCAGAGGAGTGATCCGTACAATGAACGAACTGCTGATTAGGGATGAGCTACTACACCACTACCTGTATCTGTTCAACCATCTTAATTATCTGTATCCATATCTGTGCTCGGAGTGGGCGGCGCCTAACCCGGAAGTGGGCGTGGCATACCACAAGCCAAACTTAGAGAAAGCAGATGGTAAAAAAAAAAAAAAAAAACCCGACCGGAGTGGAGGCAGTGACAATCGTTACACGACCCATTTTCAACTCTGTCTTGTCAAATGCACCGCGTATGTTACACAGCTTTCGCTGCAGAGACGTATGTGTGTGTAGGAAGGGGCGGGCGCTCTGTGACTGGCCAATCACAGATCGTGAAAACAGTCAGTTACCCAATGAGGATTTTCCTTCAGGATGAGCACGGATATTGACAAGTTTTACTCGTATCATGCTCATACTTGTCAAAAATGCTTTATCCGTACTGGATACTTGTCTGAAACGAGTATCCGTCTCAACCTTGCTGTCTAATATTTAATGGAAACTTGTTCCATAATTTTAGAGCCATGACTTCCTCTTACCTTCAGTCTAGATTTTTGTTCAGCTAACCAGCCCTTACATCAGCTGGTTAGCTGATCTAAGGGCCCTTGGCAAAACATAAGGCTGAAGTAAGTCAGAGAGGTACAAAGAAGCAACACCACTGACACATTTAAAAGTAAGACTAAATACTTTGTTCCTGCACTTGAATACTTCCATTCTTCATGTTGATTAGTTTCCAGTGCTCCACAAAGTGTACTCTAAAAGCAGATTAGTTAGTTTCGATTCCACAAACAAATTAAGGTTCTGAGGCAGTTAGCAGTTGTTGTTTTTTTTTTGTTTGTTTGTTTGTTTTTTTGGGTGCATGCCACCCAGAAGCCCTAATGAAATGTGCACACAGTTTACAGACCTTTGATTACATCTAGAAATATTGTTTTTCACTATATTCATATATTAATTATAGGTTAGACTATAGTTTGGTTGCCTATTGAGCCCATTCAAAGCATGTCTGGACTTTAGAAGAACTCTGGAAACTTCTGAGCTGTACCTTGTAGTGGAAAGGTGAACTGTGCTGAATCATGTATTATTATATTATTATATTATGCATAGACAGTTTACACTGTCTATGCAGTGTAAACATAGTGATGATCTCGCTAAAACTTTACAGATGAAGTCATACAGCCATAACAGCAATTAGAGGAATTTCTAGAAGAAATGCTGTTGTTACTTTGACACATATTACCCACAAACATATTTTTTTATTGTTAAATATAAGCTTTTACGCAAACAGTATTGCCCCAGGACAAAGTGTGTTGTGTGATGCTGTCACTCCTAAACAAAACACATAAAGAAATTGACTTGTATTTAGTCCAATGGGAGATCTTTGTTTAGATGGGCTTCCATTTTGAGTTGCGTGACTTTTGGAACAATTTTTGCTAGAGTTTGATAATTTTTTGTTGCACCCTGTCTAGTTGATGATTATCATACAAACATTTATTCATTCTTGGGTGTATTAAATTAACTTACAGAATGTAGTTTACTGTCTTTAGGGTGGGCCAAAGCCAAAATGACAAACAAACCCCCAAATTATCCATCACTTATCCATCTTAAAATAAAAAGAACCAAAAGATAATGCTTTACATTCAAATCTACAAAAAAAAAAAACATGAGAAAAAATTATTATAAAATGTAAAATTAATAGTAGCCCACTTCTACAGACTCCTCACAAACTATTTACAAAGTAACTTCATGAATGGGTGAATGACTGAATGTAGTGTGAGGCGCTTAGGGGTCTTTGGATGAGTGCAGGCCATTTACCATTTATCTGTGTTCAGTTCTTCAGTTTTGGTCCACCAATCGTAGCTTGACATCTGTGACCACTCTGGAAGATTTCCAAGCTTCAGCAGGTGAGGTGGGAGAAACTGTGCATCCCACAACTGTTGTTAGTTCTTCACGCCACTAAGCTTTATGGGAGAGTGGCAAAGAAAGTCACTGCTGAAGAAAACTCATTAAAAATTTAGAAATGCTAGACAAATTTAGTATGAGTTATCTTCAACAATGGCAACAATGAGCGGGCAACAGTTGTGTACCCACAGTGTATCAACTGCTACAGCTTGTAATTCCTGTGCTCACAGGTGTCTTGATGACCTCTCTCACTATTCTCCTTCTTGCAAAATCACTTAGTTTGTGAAGATGGCCTGCTCTTGGTAGATTTACATATGTCCAGTATTCCTTCCATTTTTTGATGATGGATTTAACAGAACTCCATAGAAATTCTTTTGTATCCATCCCGTCTTCTACTTTTCAACAATCTTTTCTCTGAGTTGAACTAAAAGCTATATAATTGCGCCACTCATGTTGGCTGCTTGTTAAAGTGGCTCTGTTACATTAATTCCGAAATATTGCTTTTGAATTCCTCTTTTTTCTGGAAGTAAATTGCTTTTTTAAAATAATATTTCCTCTGGTTTTGGATACTGTGCAGCTGGAAGAATTTTTTTACTGAAACCTTTTTACTTTTGGACATTTGTTATGATGTGTAACAACAAGGTGGCTTTTTACAACCGGGAGCAGCTGATTAACATCTTTCACTCTTTAGTGTTAAACACGAAGAACCCCTGAAGTTCAGTCATGGCTAGAACCAAGCAGACTGCCTATAAATCCAACAGAGGTAAAGCTGTCAGGAAGCAGCTCACCACCAAAGCTGCCCACAAGAATGCCCCGACCACCGGTAGAGTGAGGAAGCCTCACTGCTACAGGCCCGGTACAGTGCATCTCAGGGAGATTTGCCACTTCCAGAAGTCCACAAACTGCTTATCCAGAAGCTGCCCTTCGAGTGTCTGGTCCACGATATTGCCTAGGACTTAAAGACCAACCTGAAGTTCCAGAGCTCTGTTGTTATGGCTCTGCAGGAGGCCAGCGGGGATTCCTGGTGGGGCTCTTTGAGGACACCAGGACCGAGGACACATCGGGACACACCGTATACATCCAAGTGATCCTCCCTGCCCACAGCCATCAGCATCTATAACAACTCTTTAATGAAACCAGGATTATGAGCTACAACAACATTTAATTTCCCTTTGGGATTATTAAAGTATTTTTGAATTTGAATTGAATTGAATCCAGTATGCTGCCTTGGGTGGTAGCTCTATGGCCTCCATAACCCATAAGACCAGCCCAACATTCCTCATAGTTTCAGGAAACCATCATTCCCCCCC
>NC_051451.1:3748877-3750223 GCF_001649575.2 Kryptolebias marmoratus | reverse complement strand
AAAAAAAAAAAAAAAAAAAAAAAAAACAGATTACTGTGGAAAAATAACTACTCTCTCCCACACATCTCTTCCACTTTTGAACAAATTTTGAACACAAAGATCATGTCCGGATGGTTCACCAGAGGCTGTTGGAGTACAGCTTATTTGTCAAAGCAGGGAAATGCCAGTTTTATGCCAAGTCCATAACCTTTCTGGGTTATGTTTTTGAGGGTGGACAGGTGAAGACTGACCCAGCCAAGGTCCAAGCCATTGAGGAGTGGCCTGTCCCAGATTCCAGGAAGAAACTTCAGCACTTCCTGGGGTTTTCCAACTTCTACAAATACTTAATTAAGAACTACAGCCTCATCGCAACTCCCCTGACCTCTGCCGAGAGGCCCTTCCATTGGACTCCAGAAGCCAACCAAGCATTTATTGATCTCAAGAAAGGTTTTGGGGTCCTCTCTTAACAAGGATGTGGCTGAGTACATATGTGCCAGGAACAAGCCTCCTATTAACCTCCCTCCAGTCTCTTGCAACCTCTTTCAGTTCCATGTCACAATTGGTCCCACATTGCCCTTGATTTTCTTACTGGTCTGCGCAGTTCCAGAAGGAAGAATGTCATACTCATCGCCATAGACAGATTTTCTAAAGCCTGTCATCTCATTGCTCTTACCAAGCTACCCTCATCTGCTGAAACTGCTGAACTCCTTTTTTGTCTTGTCTTTAGACTCCATGGCATCGCTACAGAGATTGTCTCCAACCAAGGTCCCCAGGTTTTTTTGCAAGTCAAACCGTGGAAGAGACTTCTGGTCCACCCTGGGCGCCAAACCCTGCTTATAATCCGGTTTCCGTGCACAAACCAATGGACAGTGCGAATGCCAAGAATTGGAAAACTCCCTTGGCTTTGTTTGTGCCTCAAATCCCACTTCCTGGAGGATCCACCTTTCATGGATAGATTACTCCCACAACTCTCACATTTCCTCATCCTCAGGATTATCTCCATTTGAAGCATCCCTGGGCTATCAGCCATTCCCTGACACAGTCATTCCCTCTTTCAGATCTCACTCACCTCCAGACCTGTCACAGAATCTGGAATCAGACCCAAGCAGTCTTACACCCTACACCCAAAACAAGAAAGTCGCTGATTGGAAACGTATCCATGCACCTACAGGTGCTGGTCATAAAATTAGAATATCATGAAAAAGTAGATTGATTTCAGTAATTCCATTTAAAAAGTGAAATTTGTATATTATATTCATACATTACATACAAACTCATATATTTCAAATGTTTATTTTGTTTAATTTTGATGATTACAAATGACAACAAATGAAAATCTCAAATTCATCATTTCAGAAAATTAGAAT
>NC_051451.1:3745432-3747580 GCF_001649575.2 Kryptolebias marmoratus | reverse complement strand
AAATATATGAGTTTGTATGTAATGTATGAATATAATATACAAGTTTCACTTTTTAAATGGAATTACTGAAATCAATCTACTTTTTCATGATATTCTAATTTGATGACCAGCACCTGTAGTCTGGTATGCCAGAAGGCAAAGTCAGCTTCATACAGTTGTCTTCTCCTAGGAAAATCCAACGCTTTGCTGGAGTCATTAGCAGGGAGTACAAAAAAAACTGCGTGATGTTTCTGTTTCTAATTAACTGCTAGCCTGTTGATATGAATGCTTAGCTTAATTTTTTTTCTAACAGTTCCTCATGGTTTCCACCAAAACGTATTTATTATTGCTAGTATTACTTCTCTATATCTAAATTTCCTTTGACCAAAAGTTCTAACAACAAAAAAGTGGATGTTGGTTAAAAAATAAAAGAAAGAAATAAACCTTAAATGTTTTAATTTGTTTCCCACTGTTTTGGTTTTGTCACATTTTACTAAATATTTGGTTTACAAATAGATTATTTGACATATCTGGGCTTCATCTGCAATAAAGAGGGCATTGCGCCAACCTGTTGTGCTGAAAGGTGAAGCTCTTGATTTAGTGATATATATAGATTCTAACCTTCACCTATGATTATGAGGTATGGATCATGATGAAAAAAACAAACAAGATCCTGGGTATAAATAGCTGGAATAAACTTCTTCTGTAGGGTGGCCGGGCTCAGGTTTAGAGATAAAGTGAGGAGCTCCATCAACCAAGGGGAGCTAAGAGTAGAGCTACTGCTCCTCTATATCAAAATGAGTCAGATGAGGTGCATCAGGCAGCTAATCAGGATGCCTTCTCGGCACCTCCATTTGGAGGTTTGAGGGGAACGTCCAGCTGGGTGGAGACCCCTCATCAAACCCAGAACTTGCTGGAAGGATTATATTTCCTCTCTAGCCTGGGAACCACTTGGGATCCCCAAAGAAGATGGTTAGAGGACTACGTGAATATCTGGGTTTCTTTTCTGAACCTGCTGCCTCCACAACTTGACCTTGAATAAGAGAAAACCAAAGGTTGTTTGGTAGATCGGTCAGATGTATGGATGGGTGCTTTTTTAGTGTCAAGTTTTACTTTTATGTCGGGTTTTGCATATGTCTGCTTTTTATTATTTTGTTTATAATGTGTTGCTTTGTTTATTTCAAACTGGTTTTCTAAATGTACATTTTATTATGCCCCTCCCTGGGCAGCCACCTTATCGTGGTGGAGGGGTTTGAGTGTCCCAATGATCCTAGGAGCTATGCTGTCAGGGGCTACATGCCCCTAGTAGGGTCACCCAAGGCAGACAGGTCCTCGGTGAGGGGCCCGACTAAATGCAGCACAAAGACCCCTTATGATGAGAAACAGAATTGAAAACAGTGTTCCCTTGCCCGGACGCGGGTCACAGGGGCCCCACTCTGGAGCCAGGCCTGGAGGTGGGGCAAGTTGGCGAGCTCCTGGTGGCCGGGCTTTCGCCCATGGAGCCTGGCCGGGCAAAGCCCGAAGAGGAGACGTGGCTCCCCCTTCCCATGGGCTCACCACCTATGGGAGGGGCCAAAGGGGTCGGGTGCAATGTGGGATGGGTAGTAGCCGAAGGCGGGGACCTTTGCAGTCTGATCTTCAGCTGCAGAAGCTGGCTCTCGGGACGTGGAATGTTACCTCTCATGTGGGGAAGGAGCCTGAGCTGGTGTGCGAGGTTGAGAGGTTCCGGCTGGAAATAGTCGGGCATACCTCTGGCTCTGGAACCCGTCTGCTTGAGAGTGGTTGGACACTCTTTCAGTCTGGAGTTGCCCTCGGTGAAAGGTGCCGAGCAGGAGTGGGCATACTTGTTGCCCCCATCTTGGTGCCTGTACGTTGGGGTTTACCCCAGTGAATGAGAGGGTAGCCTCCCTCCACCTACGTGTGGGGGGACGGGTCCTGACTGTTGTTTGCGTTTATGCGCCGAACAGCAGTTCAGATTATCCACCCTTTTTGGAGTCCTTGGAAGGGTTACTGGAGGGTGCCCCTCCTGGGGACTCCCTTGTTCTGCTGGGGGACTTCAATGCTCACGTGGGCAATGACAGTGAGACCTGGAGGGGTGTGGTTGGGAGGAATGGCCCCCCTGATCTGAACCCGAACGGTGTTCTGTTGTTGGACTTCTGTGCTCGTCAT
>NC_051451.1:3743518-3744931 GCF_001649575.2 Kryptolebias marmoratus | reverse complement strand
CCCGCTGGTGGACACCGGTGGTGAGCGATGCCGTCAGGCTGAAGAAGGAGTCCATTCTTCGGCCTGAGGGACTCCAGAAGCAGCTGACAGGTACCGGCAGTCCAAGCGGCATGCGGCTCGGGTGGTCATTGAGGCAAAATCCCGGACATGGGAGGAGTTCGGAGAGGCCATGGAGAAAGACTTCCGCACGGCTTCGAGGAAATTCTGGTCCACCATACGGCGTCTCAGGAGGGGAAAGCAGTGCAGTGCAGCACCGACACTGTTTATAGTGAATGTGGTGTGCTTCTGACCTCGACTCAGGACGTTGTGGGTTGGTGGGCCAAATACTTTGAAGACCTGTCACAGCTTCATCTGTTCCTGCCACGCCTCCTGCTTCTAGTCATGCCACAGCCAAGTAACTTTCCACAGACTCTCAGTTCCAAGCCACGCCCATGTTGCAATGCCCATGTAATCACAGTCATCTGTTTCACCTGCTCAGTCTCGTATATATACCCACAGCTCACAGTTAACCAGTGCCAGATTATTGAACAGTTTATCCAAGTAGATGTCCAGCGTACCTTCACAGCTCTTGCCTGATTCCTCATTCCATGACCCTTGCCTGACCAACGACCCTCGAGCCTTGCCTGCCCCTTTCTGGACACCTCTTCGGACTCTGCTTCCTGGTAATCGACCTCGTCACGTACTATTGGACTTCGCCTCTTGGATTTTCCCCCTTTGGATTTGTTTGCTGTTATTGGATTCACCGGTATTGACCCCTTGCCTGGACTCAGACTCTGTCTCTCGCCCAAGCCCCTTTCAGACACTCCTGTCTGCACCCGAACAACAGCCCATGGAGGACTTACCTGTTCTGGTCCCGCTTCCTGGTGGTCACGTGAGTGCCCAGTTCAAAGACTGTGTTCCAGCTCCTGGTCCGTTAACAATAAACATCTTAAAACTTTGTCACTGTGTGCTAGTTCTGAATCCTGCCAAGTCTCGCCTTGTCAAGACCTCCTCAATCCTACTGGCACGTCTTCCATTCAGGAAGCAGAGCCTGGGGAGCTTTGGGTCTGGCTCTCCAATCTCCCGTGCTGAGGTCACCAAGGTGGTTAAAAAGCTCCTCAGTGGCAAGGCTCCAGGGGTGGATGAGATTCATCCGGAGTTCCTTAAGGCTCTGGATGTTGTAGGGTTGTGTTGGTTAATGCGACTCTGCAATATTGCGTGGACATCGGTGGCTGTTCCCCTGGATTGGCAGACCGGGGTGGTGGTCCCCTTATTCAAAAAGGGGGACTGGAGGGTGTGTTCCAATTACAGAGGGATCACACTCTTAAGCCTCCCTGGTAAGGTCTTTTCGGGGGTTCTGGAGAGGAGGGTCCGTCGGATAGTCGAACCTCGGATTCAGGAAGAGCAGTGTGGTTTTCATCCTGGTCGTGGAAC
>NC_051451.1:3719713-3742663 GCF_001649575.2 Kryptolebias marmoratus | reverse complement strand
CTGGATACTCACCTGGACAGGATTACTGGCTTGTCGACTCCTGGATCACCTAAACACCTCTGTCATCTTCTCCACGCCGCTGGACACCTCCTGGACCTGTAAGAGCAAAAGAACATTAATTAAGCCACCTTGCAGTGCTCGGCTGATTGTAGGATTGGTACCCGAGACTCACCCTGTTCCTCTTGCTTTCCAGATCATTCCACGAACGGCGCACTGTAGATACTGTCACCTATAAATAAATACACTTACCTTCAGCTTTTGTCTCTGTGTCTGGTTTTGGTCTCGCTCTTGGACAAATTACCCTTGCGTTCATGTCAGAATGCTCCAGCCTTAAACAATTGTCCTGAGCGACGCCAGATCCAGAACTGAGTGAGGAATAGTTTTGAGCTTAATATTAATCCGTGTAGGAATAAGTATGAAAGTCGTATTGAGAACCTACCTTCGCCAACTATTGCTTTTGGTAATTTTCAGGATAAATTTTATGTGGGTTCGGAGGATCGCGTTCAAGATGGCGGACACCTCTCCCAGAACAGAAGGTTCCGAAGCAGCTTCTTTGCTAGCCCGACATGAATCAATGATAAATGCACTTTGTGAAAGACAACAGACAGAAACCGGTCGTCTTGATCATTTAACTATTCTCGCCCAAGATATCCATCAGAAACTTTCTTCATTAATTCCCCATGCCGCTGAATCCACTTCCGCTTCTGCTTCCACCGCATCGTCACTTCCGGTGCACACTCCCGGACATTTCCGTGAGGTTCCGTCTCCAACTCCCGAACATTTCGCCAGTGAAATCGGTAAGTGTGCTGGATTTTTACTGCAATGTTCGCTAGTTTTTACTCGTGCACCTCATTCTTTCATAGACGATGCATCTAAAATATCCTATATCATTGGGTTACTTCGAGACAAAGCATTGAAGTGGGCTGAGGCCAAATATAGCTTTCGAACTGTCCGGCTAACACAGTTTGACCAGTTCATTGAAGATTTTGAGCAAACCTTTGGCACCCGATTCAATGAGACTGAAATAACGCAGAAATTGTGGAATCTTAGGCAAGGACAGCGTTCGGTGGCTCAGTTTGCGATCGACTTTCGTACCTTAGCCGCGACATCCAGGTGGAATGAGCCCGCATTAAAGAGGGTTTTCATTCACGCACTACAAGAGTCAGTCAAGGATCAGTTAGCTGGTTGGGATGAACCACGCTCCCTAGACGATTTAATTGCTTTGTCCATCCGTTTAGATAATCGTCTGAGGGAGAGACAACGTGAAAGAAATAGTAGGTCGAATAGGTTGGAACAGAGCACCATAAGTGCTGGAATAGAGCCAGGAATTAAAGAAAATGAAAACGAACCCATGCAGGTGGGGAGAGCTAGACTCACCCCAGAGGAGAGACTTAGGCGCTTGGAGTTCAGGGAATGCTTCTATTGTGGGGAGAAGAATCATTTCCGGGCTAAGTGTCCGCATTTAAAAGGACAAACTCACTAGGTGTCCGGGGGGTACTAGTGGGTAGCCTTGCGCAACCCCTCGGATCACGACTATTTATTCATGCCACCGTCATTAACCATCAGATCAAGATTCCTATACACGCATTAATTGATTCCGGTGCCAAACAAAACCTTATATCTGACGATCTAGTCAAACAACTGCAGTTAAAAACAGTACAATTATCCTCACCCCTCCCTGTTATGGATATTTCTGGTCAAGTCATCACCCAAATTGAGTTTAAAGTTCCCCAGCTTCAATTCCTCACATCAGGTAATCACAGAGAGACTGGTGAATTCTTAGTGTTTTCTGCTCCATCTTCACAACTGATATTAGGGTTTCCATGGTTACAGCGACACAATCCGGTCATAAACTGGACAGAAAAGAGAGTCGACTCGTGGAGCCCCTTTTGTTTACAACATTGCCTTCAATCTGCTCTACCAGTCCCAAGCACCAAGGACGTTTCAGAGGCAAAGACCGATCTCACCAAGGTGCCAACTGAATATCATGATCTGGCCGCAGTTTTCAGTAAAGCTAGGGCTTTGTCTTTACCACCTCACAGACCTTACGACTGTGCGATAGAGTTACGACCAGGAGAACCCTTACCAACTAGTCGGTTGTTTAACCTCTCGGGCCCTGAACGTGACTCGATGAAGACTTGTATTGAAGATTCACTCGCCTCTGGCATCATACGGCCATCCACGTCTCCACTAGGAGCAGGTTTCTTCTTTGTCGAAAAGAAAGACAAGAGCCTGCGCCCCTGTATCGACTACCGGGGGTTAAACCATATCACGATCAAGAACAAATATCCACTCCCGTTAATCGACTCTGTCCACCAACAACTTCATGCTGCCAAAGTCTTCACCAAGTTGGACCTCCGCAACGCTTACCATCTGGTAAGGATCCGGGAGGGGGACGAATGGAAGACAGCGTTCAAAACCCCTCTCTGACATTTTGAATATCTGGTCATGCCTTTCGGACTCACAAACGCACCTGCAGTTTTCAAATCCCTCATGATGTTCTACGTGACTTTCTGAACATTTCCGTTTTTGTATACCTAGATGACATTCTGATCTATTCCCAGGATCCAGCGCAACATCGGGCCCAAGTGCGAGCGGTTCTTCAAAGGCTGTACCAGAACCAATTATTTGTGAAGGCCAAGAAATGCGAGTTCAGCGTCACCACCGTCAGCTTCTTGGGCTTCATTTTCAGACAAGGCCATTATCGGACCGACCCGGAGAAGATCAGGGCCGTTGCCGACTGGCCCATCCCCTCTGACCGCAGACAACTACAAAGGTTTTTAGGTTTTGCAAACTTTTACAGAAGGTTTGTTCAGGACTACAGCAGGGTTGCCGCTCCTCTCACACAGCTGACATCCACGAAACAACCTTTTGTCTGGTCTGCCGAAGCCCAGTCCGCTTTTGACGAGTTGAAGTCTCGTTTCGTCTCAGCTCCTATACTATGTCATCCTAACCCCGAACTCCAGTTCATCTTCGAGGTGGACGCTTCTGATTCAGGGATAGGGGCCATCCTGTCTCAAAGGTCCTCCGAGGACAGCAAGGTCCACCCGTGTGCCTACGTCTCCCACCGCCTTACGCCAGCGGAGAAGAATTACGACGTGGGCAACCAGGAACTTCTAGCCATTAGGCTAGCTCTGGAAGAGTGGAGGCACTGGTTAGAGGGTTGTGAGGTGCCGTTCATCATCTGGACTGATCATAAGAACCTGGCCTATCTACAGACTGCTAAGAGGTTGAACCCCCAACAGGCTAGGTGGTCCCTGTTTTTCGGGAGGTTCAACTTCACAATCACATTTAGGCCAGGTTCGAAAAATGTGAAGCCAGATGCACTGTCCAGGCTGTGGGCTAGCCCTGATTTCTCTGAAGAAGAGGAACCAATTATTCCTCCCTCGCTAATCGTAGGTGCCTTAACCAGGGACATCGAGAAAGAGATCCAGGAGGCCCAACGGGGGGAACCTGACCCTGGAGGGGGGCCTCCAGGTAAAACCTACGTCCCTACGACTGTGAGACCCAGGGTTATTGATTGGCTACACTCTCAACAATTCACTTGCCACCCAGGAATCCATCGCATGACCCAGTTGACTACTCGTTATTTCTGGTGGCCTAGCCTGATGTCCGATGTTAAGGAGTTTGTTTCCGCCTGTCCTACATGTGCCCATTGTAAGAGTAGTAACCAGCCTTTGTAGAGCCCTGAAAATATGTTAAGAACGTGATAACACTCAATTAAGGGGTATAATTCTGTTTTTGGGAAAGCATTTATTTGATTTAGTTAAAATATTTTATTTGGTTTATGGCTAAATAAGTGCTAAAATTATTATTTGTTATTTCATAGATTTCTGTCATGATAATATCCCTTTAAGAATGGCACAATGCATGATGGGAGTTTAAAAAAGTTCATGACCTGTGATTAGATTTGAAAAAGAGAAAACTACACACGCTGTACGCTCGAACCGTGGATTTTGTTCAATAAAGTTGCACATAAGCTAAAATCTGAGGTTTTTTTAAAGTTCTTTTTAAGGGTGCAACCCCTGCAGCCGGTTTACTACAACCCCTAGCCATTCCTAACCGCCCATGGTCCCACATCGCCCTAGACTTTGTCACGGGTTTACCTCCCTCCCAGCTGAGGTGGCTCTGGCATCTGGTGAGGATGCCTCCTGGATTCCTCCCTGGTGAGGTGTTCCAGGCATGTCCAACCAGGAGGAGGCCCCGGGGAAGACCCAGGACACGCTGGAGGGACTATGTTTCTCGGCTGGCCTGGGAACGCCTTGGGATTCCCCCGGAGAAGCTGGCCCAAGTGGCTGGGGAGAGGGAAGTCTGGGTCTCCCTGCTTAGGCTGCTGCCCCCGCGACCCGACCCCGGACAAGCGGAAGAAAATGGATGGATGGATGTTTTATTATGCTCTTTTGTCTTTTTTCATTAGAAAGCAAGAGATAACCATCTACTAATGTTATTTTCTAAGTGTCACCACCTAGCCATTTTTTCTTTAAATGTGATATATTCTAACCTAATTTAGTTGTTTCTTGCTATTATGACATCATATATTGTTCTTCATTGTATTTTCTATACTTCTAGAATGTCTCTGAAAAGCAGTTCCTGTTGAGAATTTCAAATTAAAACAATTAGTTTTCCTACAATACAACAATATTATGAAAACATAATGTTAGTTGTGTCACTATAATTTTTTTGATGTGGAAAATATCTCAAAATCTCCTAATAAAACCCATAATTGTACATATTTTGGGTTGTCATGGTTGCCTTTCGGAGTGTTGGTGTATTTGTCAGCTTGTCAGCCAGCTGAGTCATTTCACCTTGAAAAATTCAAACATATTAATGTGAGACACAGGCAGGTGAGTGGGCTGCAACACTGCAGCATGGGCTGCTAATATCTCTATTAGAGAAAGAAACACTGAATAGCTGTTGAGAGGCGACAAGGAGGGAGAGGGTGAAATAATTGTGGTGGAATTTGGTGCAAGATGAAAAGGTTTCCATGTGTGGCATTCGAGGTGGCAATTTTCCTGTCAGCAACCAACAGAACAATTTGATTTCTGGGCAACAAAAGGGGACTTGTGTATACAGACTGAGTCAATGTTCTTGAGCACTCGAAGGTTACTGCTGGAGTGTTTGGACAGACATTCTGAGGAGTGTGTGTGTGTGTGTGTGTGTGTGGGGGGGGGGGGGGGGGGGGGGGGGGGGCTGTGTGTGTTTGACAAAACTGAAAGATTCAGGTGATCAGAGCTTGTTTGTTTGTGTGCATCATCTTTTTGCTCAACAGCTGATGCAGCTTTACACCTGTGCAGGCTGACTGACCCAGAGATGCTGTGAAAACAAGCCTTAGCTGCTGTTGGTGCTTTAGAAGGAGAGTTGTCACGACGACAGAAAGTTCTGACCTCAGGCTCCAAGGAACATGCCAAGACAGATGCCACTGAGATGCATGATGTTAATTACTTCAGTGATGAAACAGACTGTGATTTCCCAAGTCAGAACTCTGCTTCAAGCAGTTAAATAGAGTCAGCAGGGCCTATTTATTTGCAGGATTAATATACTTCAGATTATTCTGTGTAGAAATAATTACTGTCCTTTGTCCAAGTCATTTGCTGAGTCAGGATATGAATAATTAACAGACTACTGAGTAGAGGTTGCCCTCTGCCATTTTATACTTATCAACATATGAAAATTGGTTGATGAAAAAGTTGTATGCAATAAAGCATAGAGCTGCTCCATAACCATTATGGTCAGAGGTTTGCATCCACTCATCATGGGGATGGATGTCATATTGATCAGGGACTTTGTTACATACGTTTTAAAGGTAGAATGATTAGACAACATACAACACAATGTCCTCAGGATTTACTCTTAGTTTTTGGGATACTCATGAGCAGCTGGTTCAGTGACCTGAAAGATCAGGTGAGTGTGTAGGGGTGTAGCAGTTCAGAAAAGTTGGGTGGGGCAAGACCATAGAAGGCTTTAAAAGCAATTAAAATAATTTTAAAATGAATCCTAAAATCTACAGGCAACCATGTAGTAAGGCTAAAATAGGGGAAATGTGCTCAAGTTCCTTTTTGTGCCAGTCAAAAGACATGCATCATTTTAGACCCTCTGGAGGTGAGCGACAGGGAAGCACTGACCCCTATATAAAGTGCATTACTGTGATCCAGCCGAGTGGTGATGAAGGCATGGATTAATATCTCAAGGTGGTTTCTAGAAGAAACTGGCTTTGTTTTGGCCAGCTGAGAGAGGAGCAGAGGACAGATGATCACAGACACTGACATAGAAAGCTGGCTCAGTCAGGTAGGATCTGAATCCCTCCTGATGCCCACTAACTGCTCCAAACAGTAAAATCTCATGGTCCAATGAGTCAAAAGCAGCAGATAGGGCTAAAAGCACAAGAATAGTGTCACCACAATCAGTGGCTAAAAATATGTTGTTAAGAACTTTTCAAAGGACTGATTCACTGCTGTGTAGGAATGTAAAACCAGACTGTAAAACTTTTTAAACATTTTGCTCTTTTAGAATGGCAATTAATTGATTGTAAACTATCTTCACAGTGATTTTAGACAGAACAGGTAGTTTTGAATAGGCCTGTAATTTGTAAGAACTGTAGGGTCAGGAGCACGGTATTTTAAGCAGAGGTTCGACTACTGCATGTTTGAATTTTACAGGGACCACACCAGAAGATGCTGCTGTTAAGAAGGGTAAGAACAAAACATCCTACAGTTTGGAAAACCTCTTTAAATAATCAAAAATAATGATGGACAGCATAATTTGCAGAATCTGTGGGTTTTAAATGTTCAGTTATCTCTTGCAAAGAGGAGAAAGTGAGCAAAGCAGAGGACAGGGTCTAATGGGGTCATATGTGTTGTAGCAGGTGTAAATGAAAATTAGGATGACTGGTAAAACCTAGGAACTTTATAACATGCGTGTTATCACAACAGGAGTCACGACAGGAACTCTCTAGCCTCCTCCTCCATATTTTTATTTTCTTGATTTTATTTTATTTATATTTTCATACTTATATGTTTCATGGTTAATTTGTAGTTACTGTCTTTACCTTTTGTTTGATTAAATTGTTGTGTTTCTAGACCAAACAATTTGAACACTGAGTAATTGGTGACCCTGACATGATTGTTTGAAATCTTACAGCTCAAAAAAAAAGGGATCCTGCCAACTCTTTCATCAATGTTCCGGCCAGGGATAATCAAGGCACCTCAAAATAAGGTGAGCAGAAAATCTTTTGATTTTAAATCAGAATTTCTGCTATTGATTAATCTAAATTGTGATTATCTATGGAAGGAATTTCTCAGATTGCTAAATGTCTATGATTGTTAAATTTTTTTGATCACTAGATTCTCTAATTTAGGTGAAGTAACGTATTCTGTGCAATGAAAAGCTGAAATAAACACCTGAATGGTACAAGCAAATATCATACACTTTGTAGGGAAAGGTAATAAATGTCCTAGCTTATAAATGAATTTGGAAATTTGGATGAAAAACTAAGGAGCCATGGTGGTCAGATAAAGTAACCTCTGAGAAATTTATTTAAAAGATCTCATAAGGTTGTCCCCGGCAAATTCGGAAGATTTTAGTGTTTTCTTTTAGGATGTAAAACCAAGGATCCTTTTTGTATGCTGGTCAGATAAGGTAGCCTCTGAGAAATGTATTTAAGAGATCTCGGAAGGTTGTCCCCAGCAAATTGAGAAGTTTGTGTTGGTGTTTTTGGAACAGGTCACATAAAAGTAACCACACATTAGGGAGGTCTTGGAGAATTGTCTGATAAATTAAGGAAAAAAGAGAAAAAAACTACTTATAAATACTAGAAGAACTTCACAGAGATTGTGCAGATGACAATGAGCATTTGCGTTAGGTGTTGACAACAGATAAAAAAGGAAATGAAAAGATGAGATGAGCAAAATTGTTCTTGAACAGAAGAGTGTTAAGCAAATGCCAGTCAGCTTGAAATTAGATCAAAAGAGTAACTACTAGGGCCCAGAGAAGCAGCTACATGAAGCTCCAAACTCAGGTTAGTTAGAATGTGATGTTTCTTCTGCTATGAAAATAGCCCAAGAGAACAAAAAGGCCCCATCTTCTTATAAGCCAAGCCCCAGTTTAGAGGTAAATCAGCTTCTTGTTCAAACAACAGGTAAACAGATGCCTTAAAGTGATGCCAGTGGGAGTCCAGCTGGAGTAAAAGCATCTTACTCGTATGAGTTAAGCCCAAAATTCCCATTTAAAGTGAATTATGGTACTGAATTAGTTTTGATAACAGGAGGAGTTTTGCAGACTAAGTCACCTCAAGACGTTCAAATTGCCCACCAGAAACATCTGGAGAAGATCTTAGTTGGACAACCTAAGCCTGATAGGGGGATAGCAAGTGTAAACAAATTTATGACAGGATGTGATAAGGGCAGCTGCGTGTTTGAAAGTAAGAGAGGTTCTGTAGGTAATGCCCCCTCTCTCCCCCATCTTATCCTGTGGGTTCCAGCTCACATATGTGTAATGACAGTTGCTATTAGCACTTTGAGTCGCCTTGTGCTGAAAAGTGCTATATAAATAAACATACTACCTACCTACCTATTAAAGAATCAACCAGCAGGGGCTCTGAACTGATGATGTAGATATAAAACAATGGAAGACAAATTTAAAAAAAAAGAGAAGCTAGCATAAAAAGCATATTGATGTTTTATTCATAGAAGAATAAGAACATTATAATGTGTCAGAGGGGAAGGTGCTGGCTGGTGAAACACAAGTAGAACCCCAAGGAGAACATTTAGTAGAAGTTTTATGATTGATCTTAGGAGATATGAGTCTGAGCTGGCATATAAAACAACAGTTAGACGGCAACAGGACACAGTTGATCTAGTGACTCAGTGGCAAAGAGATGATACTAGAAGATTGATTCAGAGTCCTGGTAACATACGCTCATGTGGTGATTCAGAGCGTATGAGACACCACATGATGTCCCTAGGGACATCTAACACTCTAGGAGGTAGACAAAACAAGACATACACTCAATTTTGACTTCAGGACATACAACTGATTAAAGAGAAGTTGCCTGATATTTTGAAAGGAGGTAGCCCATGGGTGAAGGCATTTCTGGAGGCTTGTGGTAGATTCACTTCATTTAGTGTACTGATTGAAGTAGAAGAGAGAGCTGGTACATAAAATCAACTTAATCAGTCAGAATTGCACGAGTATGTTCCAGTATTCTGGCCTATAATAAGGGAAAATTCCCTACTTGTATGATATCTACAGATTTGTGTCAAATACACCCAAATGTCTTAGAGAAATGTGCCTCATATTTGTCCAGAGTAAGACACAAGAACTGATCAAGACCTGACGACTGACCCAGCAACCCAATGATTATTCAGAAACTTTGCCCCTTGCAGACCCCTTCTACGCCCCTATTTTGTGAACATGTTTGCTAAGGTTAAAACCTACTTAAATACAGACTTCATACATTTAGAGGTGTGAGATTTGTAGGACAAGAAGCAAAGTCAAGATGCCTTTGCTTCTGTACTGGGTCTGTCCTTTTCCACATGAAGACTGGACTAGGCTCATTTGTTCTCATTGATAAGGAAAAGATGGAATGCAGCATGACTTTCACTTTGTATAAATGACACAACGAGAACTGATACATCAGAGAACCCCCTCAAAACGAACACCTCCTGGTCCCCCTAGGCACTTAATCCTAACATACAAAGCTCACAACAACCAAGCTTCATCTTATATTAAAGATTTTATTTTTTCACATTTTCCCAACAGAGCACTTCCCTCTCACATTGCAAGTTTACTTGTGGTTACAAGAGTTTCCTAAAGTAAAATGGGAGGCAGAGCTTTCGGTTATCAGGCTCTTTTCTTGTGGAACCAATATCCAGTTTTTTCCTGTGAGTCTGAAAACCTATCTACTTTTAAAACTAGGCTTAAGACTTTACTTTTCGATAAATCTTATAGTTAGGATTGGTTTGGGGTTCCTGAGTTATCCCTTAGTTATGCTGCTATAGGCTTAGGCTACTGGAGGACAAATTGACCACATTTCCTCACTCTGCTGCTGTCTTCACTTGATCTACTGTAATTATTTCTATCATTAACGTGTCTTTCTTTGCCTTTCTTCCAACAAAAACTACACCTGGACCAGTCATTCTGTATTTGTCTGTATCTTTTTCCTGTCCTCGGAAATCCCAGTCGGTCGTAGCAGATGGCTGCTCAACCTGAGACTGGTTCTGCTGGAAGTTTCTTCCTGTTAAAAGGGACTTTTCCTTTCCACTGTTGCCAATGTGCTGCTCAGGATTGGAGATTAGTATGAAGTGAAGATTTGATGCAATCTGCTGTCATCCTTAGTTAGATACTTTTTACTAATTGGCTTTTTATAATGTATGTGAATGATTCTGTTACTGAGTTACTGAGGCAACTCTTTTGTGACTTGAAGCTATATAAAAAAGCTGAATTGAATTGTGTTGGGCTATTTGTAAACTACAAAACACACCTCAACGGACTGTTCATTGTTGCTGGAGAATCATGTGAATCACAAGTCAGTTCTCCCTAAATTCCACCAACATGTGAACTTTGTAACAAGGGGTTCAAACTATTTGGATCTTGTTTGCACAAAACTCCTGGTGTGTATCAGGTGGAGCCCTTCCTACACCTCGGATACTTAGACCACATCTTCGTTATGCTAATCCCAGCATACAAACCACTCATCAGATGATCAAAACGAGCCCTGAAGCCGATGAAAATAAAAAGCTGCCCAGCAGGTGCCATCTCTGAGTGTTTTGAGCACACTGACTGGCAAATGTTTAGGGAAGCTGCAACACCATGAACTTAGAGACGTATGCATTATCAATGACCAGCTAATTTGGCAAGTGAATCGATGATGTCACTGTCTCCAAGACCATCATCATCTTCTTCTTTTTTTTTCAGCTATTCCCTTTTCAGGGGTTGCCACAGCGAGTCGGGCAACCCCAACTATGCCAGGAAACCAATCAAATTAAATGAATTCTACCAATTATTTCATGACGACTAGTTAAATATTCAGCCAGAATGATGTCAGATGCTTGTTGATACTAACGAACAAATAACAAAACCAAATACCCAAATATTAGTGGGGGTTTACTTTTGTTATATTTGAGCCTGTGTTAGGTGTGGTGGAGAGTGAGGCAAACCCAATATATAAGGGGCCGTACAAGCCATAAATCATATTGCCACTCCCATATACATACATTTTATCTCTCACATACACATATTCTGTCTCTCACATACATATATTCTCCGCTCACGCGCATACACTCTCCTCTCATGCGCATACATTCTCCTCTCAGATACATATATACAGCATTTTCAATTTAAAAAATGTATGTATTGCGTGACACAGGAAGTTCTTACTCAAACAGGAAGTAACTCTTAAATCAGAAAATGCATTAATAATTATTCCATGGTATATTTCAACAGAATATTTATTTGCATAACTCCATAATGAAACTATTCAAATTGATCCTGTTTTATCATCTGTTGTTTATCTTTAATTTGGGGGTGAGGAGCATTGAAAATGACATTATAATGTTTTTTCAGAAGTATACTGGGATGTTTGGAACAAATGCAACAAGATTTTGCAGATTCCTTTGTTCATGAGAGGCTCCAAAGAGAACTTTGTGACCATATTAATATTTTATCTGGATTTTTGTCACAATCAAGAATCATCCAGGATTCAAGAAACAGAAGTAGGCAATACACTACAGTCTTTGCAAGCATGTCTGCAGATTGTGCTGGCAGCAACTGAATCAAATCAAAGGAGCAGATCTGAAAACAGAGAAGTCTTTTTGCCCCCATTACTGTCCGCCTGATGCGTTGCTGGGTCTGAAAAGTTTACTCATTTTGTCTTCAATTGCGCTATGAGTGACATTGGAGACAGATGAGCTTGCTCTTTGTTGCCCAAGAGATGAGGACAATGTTGTGACAGTTTCAGGAGATGATAAAATACTTCTTTAAACTCCAATGGCTTGCTGCAGGGCTCCTGACTCATTTGGCCTCTCCATGTTGAGTGGCATTCTGTGAATCAATGAACATGACCCTGTGTGATCTTAGCCAATCAGAGTACACTAAATTTTCCAACTTCCGTTTTTACTAAACTCCTTCCGTTTCTACTATACTTTCTCTCACACACATACATTCTTACTCCCAAACACCTTCATTCACTTTTATGTAAGAGATAAAATACATGTATATGAGAGATAAAATAAATGAATATGGGACATAAAATACATGTAAGAACTAAAATATGTGAATGTAAGACAATATATGTATGTAAAAGATAAAATATGTGAACATAATGAATACATACATACATACATACATACATACATACATACATACATACATACATACATACATACATACATACATACATACATACATACATACATACATACATACATACATACATACATACATACATACATACATACATACATACATACATACATACATACATACATACAATATATGTATGTGAGAGGAGAATATATGTGTGTGAGAGATAAAATATATGTATATGGGAGTGGCAGCATGGTTTATGGCTTGTACGGCCCCTCATAATGGACTCATAATGAAGTTCCAGGAAGAACTAATTTATTTAAAAAAATAAATAAAAAATAAAAAACAAAAGCTGATGTTGCAGCAAAAACGAAACTACATACAAAACACAAACTAAATCCAAGCATGAGTGAAAAACGAGAGGCAAGTCACGAGGGCAACCAGACAGCACGTGAAGCGATAACGGACCAGTGAGTAAGTGGAGGAGATGAATGGGTTTTAAAGACAGAGGGTGGGCACAGGTGAGTGATTACAAAACTTGGGGCAGGTGTAGATGGGTGTGGCAGGCAAACAAGAAACAAGGTGAGTGTCATGAACAGGGCGAAAGGAGGCGAACCCTGAGCGCAGACTCATCTTAAAACTATTTTAATAACAAAAGAATCAAATACAAAACAAAGAGCTGACGGGGCAGCAAAACAAACTAAATACAAAAACACTAACTAACTTAAACACTCACAACCTGAGACGAGATGAAAACCAAACATAGCATGTGGAAGGACAAGACACGAACAACCAGAAGGGCAGCAGATCAAGGAGGCAAAAGTATGACAATGAACCAGCGTGGAAGTGGAGAAAATGACCAAGTTTTAAAGGCAGAGGGTAATTATGGAAAGTGGGCACAGGTGAGTGAATAATTAAGGTTTGGGGCAGGTGTAGATGGGCGTGGCATACAGACAAGAGAGACTGAGGAGAAGTGACTGATGGCTGGAGAACAGGGAACACGACACACAGAACAAGAACCCAACTAACAAGATAACTAAATAAAATAAACAATAAACTGAAACACAAAGAAACAACTGAATACAAAAACCCAAATCCTAACAGTGAGGACAAGTGAATGGCGACAGGATTACAAAGACACAAGGAGCAAAAACAACCAACGACAACCAACTGACAAAATAAAAAAAAAAACAACAATAAACCCAAACTGAAACATGAAAAAACCATTAACCCCAAATCCTGACTGCCTGCATGTATAATTTTGACCCACTGTGGATTAGAGAAATACTCAGTAAATTAAATCGTGTGCACCTAATTCTTGTTTTAAAAAAAATAATTGACATTTCATGTTGTGTAATGATTCAACCCTGGAAAAGGAACAATTTAAACAAAATCAATCAAAGCCCTGAATTAATCTGACATTCATGTTTATGATTAGTGTATGCAAACCTCTGATTGGAGGCATGCAAGAAGCTTTTATTTCTGTGCTTCTGGAGGGAGAATAAAGTGATTTCCAAATGTTCTTGCTTTTTTTAAGTAATCACACCTTAATTACTTTTTAAGGGTTGATTCAAAGTCCTCAACGGGAAATGCCAGGTGAGGAAAATGTTTAAATTTGTCTCAGCAATCAGCAGTCATGATTCTCTAAGCAGCTGCCACACACTCTGAAAATTAAACTAACAAATCTTCGCAAAACATAAGAAGGCTGTAAGAAGACCGAGAAGCATTTTCACATTGCTGCTTCATCAGATGAGGTATAATTAAGAAATGACAGCTCGCAGACTCAAGGGAGGTCACATATTTGGGAGAAGTGCTAAGGCTATATTTAACTGCAAAATACCATGTACAAAACCCAAAGATGGAGGACAGGGCTATTTTAATTGTCTATTATCATAATATCAAAACAATTCTTAAAAACCCTAGATCCAAAATTAAATAACAAAGGCTCCTATAAGAAGTATGAGGAAAAATGATTAAATTTCTTTCATTTTAGTTTTTCTCCAATAGTTCATTGTAAAACAAAACAAAACAAAACAAAAAACAAACAAACAACAACAAAAAAAAAAAGAAACCTATTTTTATCACAAATTTAAAGCTTTAAATGACAAGGTCTGTCATGAAGGGGGGTGAAGGAGGCGAACCCTGAGCGCAGATTCATATTGAAAAATAAACTAATTTATTTGGAAACAAAAACAAAGAGCTGACGGGGCAGCAAAACATAAACTAAATACAAAAACACTAACTAACTTAAACACTCATAAACAGACCTGAGACGAAACGAAAACCAAACAGAACATGAGGGGGCGACGAGGCACGAACAACCAGAAGGACAGCACATCGGGGAGGCAGGAATACGACAATGAACCAGCAGAGAGGTAGAGAACCGGGTTTTAAACACAAAGGGTAACGAGGTAAGTGGGTGCAGGTGAATGATGATAAGTGCAGGCAGGTGGAGATGGGTGTGGCAGGAGAACGAGAGATAGGCCCGGTCCTAAAACTCACACTTCCACCCTCATTCCACCCTCGTGTCCTTCAAATGCGCGTTCATGCTGAAGGGTTTGAGTGCGCAGTGTGTCCCAATTCTCTGGAGTGCTCTGTAGCCCCGCCCCCTTTGTGTACTACATCCGGCCATCGGCGAAGCCCGCATCCAAGCGGACTTCGGCGAAGTGTTTACCCACAATTCATCGCTGCATGTGATGTTTCGTTTTTATTTTTTTATTATTATTATCTTTTATTGACAATGAAAGGGTTTTGAATGAGAAGGTGGAAATATGGCAGTGGTGATAGAGCAAGCTGCGTCTGTCACAAAAAAAGCAGTTTTCAGATGTAAAGTATTGAAATAATTGTTGTTTCACTCTGCTGTACAGGAGTGAATATTATCAAACTTTGCTCCGTATTCAACAAGTCATAACAAAACACATTTGAACAGCCAAATATCTCCTGCAATGACTTTGGAAAGCAAAAATACATATGCTGTACTTTTAAAATTGTACTGGCACCTTCTTAAAATACAAAAACAGTGACCGGCCCCGCCCTGTTGGATGTCACAGTCTCCAATTTTTGTATGCTTGTAACCTGCGCACACGAACCCTCCTGTGCACTTCGACAGAGTACACACTTCATAGAGGGGCGTAGGGTGTAGTGTGAGTATTGGGACCAGGCCATAGACTGAGGAGAAATGAATGATGGCTGAGGCACAGGGAACAAAGACACAAGGAAGACGATAACTGAATAAAATAAACAAAAAACTCAAACTGAAACATGAAGACAAACTGAATGCAAAACCCCAGATCCTAACAAGGTCTAGCTGATCTTAAAAATGTTATAGTTTCATATTTTCTCAAATAATGTTTTATTTTCACTGTGCAAGTTTTATTTCTTCATTTTATTTATTTTTTTGGTAGTTTCTAATGTCTCCCTGTAGGGATTTCTGTTTCCTTCTGCTCTGTTTTCTCCACTAACCCCTTCAATGCAAGGTGAGCATTTGAGGGTGGTCCCTGGGCAGTGCTGCTCTCCTAACTGCATTCAAGGCTACGTTCACACTGCAGACATAATTTTTTGCCCCTATGCAACACATATCAGACCTTTTCATGGCAGTGTGAACATGGCACATCCAACTTTTTAATATCCAACCCAGGCTTATTGTTCACATTTGTGCTCTTCTTTTTGTCTGTCTTCTTTTATCTTTTAACATTTGACTGTACAATTGGCCTGATAAGACAGCAACTTCCAATTCAATACACACACCTAACACTTGCACCTATATTTACTTCCATAAACACAGCATGCGGAGTGTGACATCTTATCTTCTTCTGTGAATGTGGCTCATTTTGGGAACTAGAGATTGTGAAAGACCACACATAAAAATTGGATTTGAGCAAAATATTGGAATTAAGCATTAAGACCTGCAGTGTGAACTTAGCTTAAAGCAGTTGTCATCAATGACACCTGATGATGCTGAATGGTATCTAAGGCTGAGCTCACTTTTCTGTGTTGGATTATTAAATGTCACACAGTGATCATTCTAGCTGTGACTCCTTGAGAAATTGCAATACACTGTGAATAAGTATTAATATTAAAACCTTACCTTTGTTCCCCCTTTGACTCCTTTATGTTCTCCCTGGACCTCTCGTGAAAAATCCTCTGTGAAATTCTACTAGTAATCATCTCTGTTCATGTATTTCCAAAGACAGAAAAGAGAAGTTAGCTTGGCATGTCACTCGTTTTGCTTGTCCACTCTCTCAGTTCATCTCAAGGAAGTTTAAAGAAACTATTCACCTTCCCTGGACATTTTGGACTCAACCCCCCACCCCACCCCACTCTGAAACCACGCAAAAGAAGAAATACAAGAAATAAAAACCCTTGAAAGCAACATTCTTCTATCAAGAAACCTGAAGATAATTAACTCATGCCCCATTCCCTCCTACAGATACAACCACAACTGATTTATGCTTCCTTTCAAACCAAAAGTGTTTATTTATTTACCTGTATGTCCTGTAGATATGTTCAACTCAGAAAATCCAAACGTGGGTACAAAAGAGTGTTCAATCATGACACACCAGAAGTAAAATAGGAGACACAGCTTTCACTTATCTAGTTCCTTTATTGTGTAACCAGCTTTCTGTTTGAGTTCAGGAGGAAAACACACTCACTGAGCTTAAAACATTGTTTTTTTGAAAAGGCTTTTGGACTTGGTCTGGGTGAATCTATCTTTTTAGTTCTGCTGCTTTAGGTTAAGGCTGATGGGGGTGTCTCACAGCATTCTGAGCACTTCTCTTCACTCCTTATGATTTATGTCTGTCATTGGCTCTATTTTCTTTCTTTTTCTGTAAATAACTTTGTCTAGTTGCGTCTTTGTTTGCCAGTCTTCCTGTTTAACAAGCCATGAAGATGACTGCCCATCCTTCTATTGCAGAAGGTCTTTCCCTTGTTACGTCCATCAGGCTCGTTTGGTGGGGTAACATTAAAGGAGACTACACAAGGATTTTCTGATTAAATGAAAATTTAATTTATTAAATTATACTAAAGAAATAAAACCTGAAAAAGGAATACCTGAAATGAGAAAACAAAATAGATTAATGCAAAACCCATAACTAACCAGAAATAAGCAAATGCAAAACAAACCTAACAAAACCCAACCATAAGATACAAACCAAATCAAAAGGGGTTCTGAGGAGGAAGAGGGAGAAGCCTCCTATCTGCTGCATGCCTGGCAGCTTCAAAGCAGCAGAGCACCCATAAGAGCAAAACACAACACCTGCAATAGGCCTGTCTCCAGACCCATACAAGGAAAAAGGGCAGAGACCACTGCAGCCGTAACACTCTGTTAAAACAAAGTTCTTTATCTCTTCTGTCATCTGCATGCAGCTTAACATGAGGGACTGAACTGAATAAAGATTCACTGAAGTCTATAAGCATTTTTTTTAGCGAGCAAATGTTAGAGAAACAACATTATATAAGTTTCAACACAGAGAATTAGTATGTTGAACTGGATTCTAATTGGACTGAATTAGACTGTACTGAGCTGAAAAAAAAATTAACTGAATGCTTCCTTCAGGTTAGGAGCGAGTCTTTGCCTTAACTGGAGTTCAAGTATCTGAGTAATGTTCACAAGTGATGGTAGGACAGAAGAGGAGATGGACTAAGGGTTTGGGGCCTTATCTGGTTTAATGAGGGAGTCCAGTCTGTCATGGTGAAGCAGAACTGACAGGCAAATCTCTTGATTCTCTTGTTCCAACACTTATCAATGGTCGTGAGCGTTGGCTCATGATGAAAAAACAAGACCCCAGATAGAAGCAGCTGAATTAGACTTTCTAGTCAGACTCAATCTTAGAGATGGGGTGAGGAACTCTGTCACCTCTGGGGAGTTCAGAGTAGGGCTGCTGCTTCTCCTCATTGAAACAAATTTGAGGTGGTTTGTGCATCTGATTAAAATGCCTTTTGGATGCCTCTTTCTGGAGGCATGTCCCACTGGGAAAAAACCCAAAGTTAGACCTAGAATCTGCTGGAGGGATTGTGTATCCTCTCTGGCTTGGAAACAGTTTTGGATCCCCCAGAAAAAGCTGGTTAGGGTCTCTGAGGAAGGAGATTTTTGAAATTGAATCCGGAGACATTTCCAGCCCAGAGATAAAAAAGAATTAAATGTTATCAAGATAAAATAAAGAAACCCTAACCCTAACCGGGACAGTTATGATTTCATTTTGTTTTTTTACATATTTATACAATAAAAATCAAGTGTAACAACAGGAATGTGTCTCTCCACACTGTTGTTAGCGTTTCCTAAAAGTAATAAAACAAAAAAAGTAATAGTAGTAATAATAGTATAGTAGTAATTACTAATAGTAGTACTAAAACTGGGGAGGACAAGGGTGTATACTAATGTAACTGAGCAGGCATAGGTTGTGTGTGAATGTGAATTTTTTAATTTTTTTTTTGGTGCTACAAGCTCATACAACAGAAGAAATGCACATTTAACCAGATGATGATTTCTCCCTCTTCATTATTCTCAGTTAATGCAGTTCTGTCACTGAGGGACATGCTCAAACTGAGCAGGCAAACGCACCTAAGCCTAAAAGTTTATGTTCACAATAGTAAACTATAATTATAAAACAACTCATAACTAGCTCAGAAAATATTAACTAAAGGTCACCAATCAATTCTACAACATCTTACTTTAAATGAACCCTTGTTGACACTGTATCCAGTGTACCAAATCAGGCAATGCTTTAGGAGTTTTTAATCATCTTGTCACTCACACCACAGCTGCTCCCTGTGCTCTCATGTCACAACCTGGCTCAGGGATTGTGACAAAACAAAGGGAAGAGGACACAAAAATTACATTTTAAATATTCATTTAAAAGCAATGAAAAAATGAGGAAAAGCAAACCTATCAAGGAAAAAATTAAGTTAACCAAACCCAAAATGGCCAAACTAGGATAACCAAGATAAACATAACCAAAGGAGGACCAACAAGGAGGGGGTTAGCCCTAATGCCCCCCACTTTGCCACACAACACCTTTTATACAATTCCCTTTTATACCAGACTAAATCAGCTGCACCAATAGATCTGCACCTGCAGCAGCTCCGTCAGTCACCTGACAGGGTCTTCACATCTCGTCTTACCTTTTATAAAGGTGGCACACTCTGCTTTTCTTTTTCTTCTTCGTCTGTAATGTTAACAGCAGCATGACCAGTTACCTTTTGTTGCACGCAAAATGCTCACTCGCACTTTCTACCTGGCTTTCTACCTGACCACCGTAATAACAGTCTACACGCAACATTTTTTTCTCATTCAGAAACCACTAAAATCAGCAACATTTCTGGGGGCAAATTTAGCTGGGGACAGGTTGTTCAAAATGGGGACTGTCCCCGGAAATCAGGGACATCTGGTCACCCAATATAGATGAATGAACTGAACAGAACTGTACAAAAATAGATTTGTATTGAAATTGTCTTTTTTTTTTTGTTATTTAGTGGCAAGATTACTTTTAAACTAGCCATTGAAAGGTCACTTTCTGTGTACTTGAGGGGGAAGTTTAAAGCCCAGAAAATTGTGAGAATTGTGCCAGGAAGGGAATCTGTAGATATGTTCTGGCACAAGATTTATGCCAGATCACAAATACAGCTGCTAATGTCATTTGAAGACCACTGTTGTGGAAGAAAATCAATTTACAGGCACTGTTAGATGAAATCACTCAAATAGGTTTATTTATATATGGTGCACAACATACAAAGAGCCTTAAATACAATTAATAATTAACATCAGAGTCCCAACTCCAAACGGGAAGCTCTGAATCAAAGCTCTACCTCCAGAGTCCACACAGGAGCTTATATCGAAGATGTTTGAAATGTTGGAAGGCGAGGAGGAGAGGGTCGGGTTTTTGGGTTTTTGTTTATTGTTTTCATGTTTGCTGTTTGTGTTCAGTCTGGTTTCCATGAAAAGTAATCGGGTCATTTGGTGAAAACTCATAGGTTGTGGAATTCAGACAACATAGTCAGGTGTTATCTTGTAAAAACCCTTGCCACCACACCACATAGGAGGAGAAGAGGGAGGATAGCAAGAGTTTGTTAGGAGATTGCAAGAGAAAGGGAAAGGCAGGAGTGTGGAGGTCCAAGTAGAGACTCTGAATGACTGGTAAGGTGTTAAGGAGACCACACAGAAAAGAGGCAAGACCATGAGGCTTGGAGGTGAATTCAAACTGTTCTACCATGGGGTAAATAGGAAGAGAAATAGAGTTGGGGTAATCCTAAAGGAACAGTTTGTGATAAGTTTCCTGTGTGTGAAGAGAATGTCAGACAGAATCACACGTTTGAAGCTAGAAGTTGAGGGTGTAAATTTGATTGTTGCCAGTGCATCTGCACCATAGGTTGCTTGTCAGTTTGAGGTAAAAGACTAGGTAATTCTAGTGTAAGTGGATGAAGTTGTAGAAGGTGTCCCCAGAAAGTAGGGAGTGGTGATTGAAGGGACTTCAATGGTCATGTTGGTGAAGGGAAGAAAAAGAGATGAAGAGTTGGTGAGTATGTATGGTGTAAAGATGTGAATGCAGAAGAACAGATGTTGTTCATTTTGTGAAAATATAACAAAAATGTCATGATGAACACCTATTTTCAGAAGAGGGATGAACATAGGGTGTGGCGTGTGGCAGGTTGGTGTAGATTTACCTTTAAGGTGAGTGGTGGGTGGCACCCACGCCGCCTTTAAAGCCAGGTGTGCGCTTTGCACACTCAGACAGTCTTGCAGGGCTTCCTGGTGGCACCTTGCTGTGCGCTCCTGTGGGGAATTGTTTGGGGCGGTGCTTGCCATGGTCGTACTCAGGTTAGTTTTGTGGTTCCTTTTTGTTGTTCCTGACTATTAGACTGGTTTCTGCAATCATGCCTGTCTTGGATTCAGGATTGTAGTTGGGTTGTGTGGGTTCATCCTGCTCTCTGGAATGCGTGTGGTTGGGCGTGCACCGTGAGCTTGTAGTTTCCACCGGGGTAAGTGGCTTTATCTCTCCGGCTTGTTTTGGGCTGTGTGCTATGGCTAACATTAAATTTTGCTCCTAGATCTTGGACCGTATATTTTGGTGGCTCCTCCCTTCCTCCTGCGGCATTTAGTGGTGCGCACCTGATCAGCGGGTGCGCAGGACAAGGTGTGCAGCTGCGTTGAGGCCGCCTCCACCTCCTGCTGAAGGAGCCGTTGTTTTGTCCCAGTTGCTGCTTTATGCCGTTACCCTTTGGATTACGAACTACCCAATTAACAATTTAATTTTATTTAGGTAAGGGCTCAACCTGCCTATGGTGAGTCTTTTGTAATTTAACTGCATGTTTATTTGCTGATGCTGTTTTTTTCTTTGCATGTCAATTTATGTATAATTTGCCTGCATGTTTGGTGTTCTGTTATTTTATTACTGATTTGTTTGTTTGTTCTTTTTGTTTGGTTGCAGTACATTGTTTGTTGTGCATTAACATATTATTTCCTTGTTATTTCTTAATTGGGTTTGAACGTATCCAGTAAATGCTGAAGGGCTAGTGTGCAATAGAAAATTTGATAATCATGTCCAGATTTTAATTCTTTGTAAGCTTACATTTTTATCTCTTGTGCAAATAAATTATTATTTTAGACCAATGATCCACCTCTCTTTATTGTCCTGACCTACGTCCTTTTGGTTTGGTAAAGGTTGGAAGGTTTGACAGTCCCAGGGTTAAATCCCTGGGTGGCGTTGTGGGTTAAAGTATTTTATAATTTAAGTCTCAGACACCGCTCGCGTCACAGGCGTAACAGAGGAGGCAGGTGTACATAGGTGGATTATATCTTTAGCAGGAAATGCTAACTGAAAGAGATTAGAGATTGTAAGGTGGTGCCAGGGGAAAATGTGGCAAAACATCACAAAATTATAGATTGAATACACAAAATGAGATTAGAAACAAAGAATAGCCTTGGGACTGGAAAAGTTGGTAAGAGAAACAGGCAAGGAGCTTCTTGGTGTTTTTTTTTTTTCCAAGTCAAAACAAAGAAGACAGGCAAGGATAATTGTAGAATGACAAAGTTCAGGAGATCATTCACAAAGTGAAGGCAGCTACGAAAAGGTGGGATAGTCAGGGAGAGGAAGGAAGTAGACAGGAGTGAGGGACATGGATTAATGAATGATCAAAGTGTGTTGAGCATTGGAAGGAGTACTTTGAAAAGCTGAAGAATAAGGAAATTGAGACAGAGAGGGAAACAGATGGAGGACAGATGTTTGACCAGGAAGTACAGATAATTATTAAGGAGAAAATGAGGTCAACTTGAAAAAGTATGATGATTGGAAAGCAGTGAGGTTCATGGTTGGTGAGGCACTGAGAGTCAGATTTACAAATATATAAATCCAAAAGGGTAGCTTATTCAATTGGCTACTGGTTATTTCATATCTCATCAGCTTTCTTCACACACACACATACACACACACACACACACACTCTCTCGCTCCCTCACTCACTCACTCACACACGCTTGCGCGCGCACACATAGTAGTATTAAGGATAAGATAAGAAAAAACGTTACAATTACCGTTTTGGCAGTCCGATGGAGCAAAACAAAACTTAATGACTGGCAGCAGTGCACGTGACTGTCACTGGCCTCTGCGTGAAAGGACAGCAGCAACAAGCTCCCGTTGGCTCACGTGCGCCCCC
>NC_051451.1:3704612-3719214 GCF_001649575.2 Kryptolebias marmoratus | reverse complement strand
AATCATCAAAATTAAACGAAATAAACATTTGAAATATATGAGTTTGTATGTAATGTATGAATATAATATACAAGTTTCACTTTTTAAATGGAATTACTGAAATCAATCTACTTTTTCATGATATTCTAATTTTATGACCAGCACCTGTACAGTGGTGTATAATTCATCAGCCACAAACTGAAAGTATGAGGAAAAGTTGTTAAAGTGAGGCTAAGGTGAGAGATTCAGATCAGTCAGCAGCAGTTTGGTTTTATGACCAGAAAGAATACCCTAGATGTAGTTTTTGCAGCGAGAGTGCTCACAGATGAGTGCAGAGAAGGTCAGTCTTTGTGGATCTAGAGAAAGCATAATAGAGTCCCAAGAGAGGACTTGTGGTACTGCATGAGGAAGTCTGGAGTGGTAAAAAAGAATGATGATGATGTAGGACATGTACACTGTAAGATGCAATAAGTAAATTTTACTTTAAAATTTTATTATGCAAACTTGTTGCCTCGAGCAAATCTTTTTTTCTTTTCTTTTTTATGTTAGTGTGTGAAAGCTAAACATCTGAAGTTTGCAACTAACTTGATAATTTTGAGTATTTTGAGTTGAGAAATTCTAGAATTGTGCCGCTCGAGGTGGCTGCATGTTTGAGTAGCTCTGTTACATTCACTGTGAAATATTGATTTTGAAAACTTTATTCCTCTTTTTTTTCTGGCTGTATATCACTTTTTTTCGTTGATTACTTCCTCTGGTATAGAATGCTGTGCAGCTGGAAGGATTTTTTACTGAAACCTTTGTAGTTTTGGGCATTTTGTTATGATGCGTAACCATGACAACAAGTGTTAAACGTGAAGAACCCTGAAGTCCAATCATGGCCAGAACCAAGCAGACTGCCTGTAAATCCACTGGAGGTAAAGCTCCCAGGAAGCAGCTTGCCACCAAAGCTTCCAACAGGAGCGCCCCAACAACCAGCGGAGTGAAGAAGCCTCACCTCTACAGGCCAAGGACCGTGGCTCTCAGGAAGATCCACCACTACCAGAAGTCCACCGAGCTGCTCATCCAAAAGCTGCCCTTTCAGCAACTGGTCCAGGAGATCACCCAGGACTTCAAGACCGACCTGAGCTTCCGGAGCTCGGCCGTCATGGCTCCGCAGGAGGCCAGCGAGGCTTACCTGGTGGGACTCTTTGAGGACACCAGGACCGAGGACACATCAGGACACACCGTATGCATCCAAGAGATCCTCCCTGCCCACAGCCATCAGCATCTATAACAACTCTGTAACAGAACCAGGATTATGAGCTACAACAACATTCAATTTCCCTTTGGGATTATTAAAGTATTTTTGAATTTGAATTGAATTGAATTGAATATTGTATTAACATAAAATTGTGTACATAACTTACAAACTGTATAAAAAATATATTAAAAAATATATTAAATGCTTTTAAACCAGATACAATTATACAATACAATATAATTTTTCAATTAAATATATCTTGTTTGTCCAGTATAGTGAAACAATTCAACATTAATTCTTGGTCAGAAGTTCACAAGACATGGAGGTTATTTATTTTTCAAGTGTCATTGGTTTGGTCATTTGTTACTGCTCTTGAAGCGAACCACCACATTTAGGAGGAGGCCGACACGAAGCTGAGCTGACCCACATCTCACTGCCAGCACTGGGTCAAACGGCAGGAAGACACCGCTGAATCCAACCTGAAGTCCCTCTGATGGTCTGGGGCCCTTCCGATTTTGTGGACCTCCCTACACACACATACGTCTCTGCAACGAAAGGTGTGCAACATACGTGGTGCATTTGACAAGACAGAGCTGAAAACGCCCTCCTGCTACTGTTTGGTAAATAGTTTTCAATAAACAATACATATAGCAACTTCTGATCAATCCATATTAATTGTAGGAGCTACTTCTTTATCTTTGTTAATTCTTTAAATTTAGTTTATTTGTTTATTTTCTAGTGAATTTCTAATTAATATTTTTTTTTAATCTTGGTTGTTTAGAATAAATTTGTAGTTTATTAATTTGTTTAGTTTAGGGTTATTTATTTTGTTTGTAATATGTTGGCTTTAGGCAGTGAGGTAGGCACGTTGGGGGTCATATGGTTTTTTACCAGTCAGACACAGTCAATCAGTGAGTCATGAGCAGGTGAATCAATCAGTCAAGGAAAAGCAGCAAGGTTCCATCATGGAACTGCAATTTTTTACGCTTTTATGGACCTTTTTGTACTGCGTAAACCACAAACCAACATGCACCAAGTGATTATTTGAGTTATATTCAATTACAGTTTAACCCCTAAATTTTGGTTTTAATGGACAAATAGTCACTACATTAATTTCAGACTTAAAATAAGTACAGCTTTAAGCCCCACCGGATAAACAACACCAACCTCCAGGTTATGTCATGCCCACTTCCAGGTTAGGCCTTGCCCACTCAGAGTATAGATACAGATACAGATAATTCCGATGGTTGAACACATACAGATACAGATACGGATAGTGGTGTACTCACTCATCCCTAATTTATATCATCATCATGTTCTTCTCAACTTAAATAAAGCAATATAATGTCATGTTAAATTGATTTCAGAATTTAAAAAAAAATCAATCACCATGAAGTACTTTGCATATTTATCCTTTCCTCCTTTGGTAGAAAGGACTGGACGTTGTTTTTTTTTTAGTAAAGCAGGTGCTAAAAAAAAGAAAAAAAATCTTTTTTCATTGTCAAGTGTTCTGGTAAATCTCTCAAAACATACATAAAGAGTGAAATAAATATTAGATGCTTATGTTGCTTATGTTACTTGAGGGTATTGGAGTCGAGGATAGCTCTGAACACATTTTCTAAACGGATCTATATCATATTTAAAAAAGAGAAGAAAAAAAAGAACAACAAATCAAATACCATACCTAAAGCCTGTAGAAATAAGGTCCACTTTTCTGTTGGATTGTGTTTCCCCTGTAGCTCTGCATGGCCTGGGCCTCTCAATAACTCTTGCTGGAACGTGGAGCGGGGGCAAACTGACTTTGAATGGGCATCTTTGCAATGGCTGTTGTTGTGGCAGCAAAATAACTTCCAGGCACTGTTAGATGAAATCACTCAAACAGATTTATTTATGTTGTGCACAAAATACAGAGCATTAAAGACAATTAAGAATTAACAGTCCCAGGTCCGAACAGGGAAGCTCCGAATCCAAGCTCTGGCCCCCCAAGTCAATGCGGGACGGTTGGCACTTATACTGCTTAGGTGAGCATGATTAGAATTTCCGTGTCTAGGATAGACCAATCTAAAGTCAGGCCGGATTAGTTGAGGACAGTGGCGGCTTTGGCAGCGAATATTTTATGATATTGATAAAATATGGATCTACCATATTTTAGATGAAAATCAGTGATGAGAGCCAGGTAAGCATCCCGTTTGATTCTGCGATCAGGATAGACAAAACAAATCACATCTCTGAAAACACTGAAAACTACTACAAACTGCGCTATTGAGAGGTCTTTTGAAAAGCGTAGGTCAGACAATTTCAGAATTGCACTAAAATCGTAAGTCAATGAGACATGTTGATCGACTTCTGGGGAAGGTAAAATAATTTTTTTGCACAGCCTGAGGGAAATCTTTGAGTGCATGGAAGTGAAAAGCTGGATTTATACTTGGCGCGTTGATCACTGCGTGCACCAACAGCGACGCAATTGCGCCATCCCTGCCCCTGTGCAAAGACCCTGCACGCTGTTGTGGCGAGTGATCGTGCACCTCGCTTCATTCGAAATGGATGATTTCGGTGCTCTAGCAGAGCTGATTCACCTGTATCAGCATTTATATGATCCTTCTGTGAGAAATGACAAAGATAATCAAATGGCTCAAATAATCAAACGACTCAAAACCCATGAAAGGAGATAACTGCTGCAGTCGATAAAAGGGAGAACAAATATTAGTCCTATGATGGGCGAATCACTACCAATAATACAGAACATCTAACCCTCCTTATAATGTAATTTATGTACTCAATATCTTATTTGAAACAATCAAACCAATTAGAGTCAAATTGAATACTTTAAGTTTAAACACCCTCTCTGTATCACAGCCAAAAACACAACAGTTGTTCCTCCTGAATGTGTGCAGCCATATTTGATGTGACAGCCGTCGGCTTTTTCTTTTTTTTTTCTTTTAATTTATTTATTTTAAAATATATATATAATTATAACCCAAAGCAGTGAATGAGTCGAGAGCGAGTACGTCTTACCTAGGGATGGGCTGGAGCAGGCATTAGCAATGGTGAAAGCCACAGGGGGCCTGAGTAGCGGCCTGACAGGTGTGGAAGTGAGTGGTACCGATGACGTGGCAGGGCCGGCAGAAGCGCACTCTTGCAAACGAGCTGAAAGTGTGGATATGAAGCACTGGAGAGTATCCATAAAGGCGACAAGCATAGAGGAGAGATGATGAACGTCGGCAGAAGAAGGAGAGATGATGGATGTGCGGCCTGAAGAAGGGACGGCTGATACGGGAGGAGGACTTTGAGCTGGAGCTGATGGCCCAGGCGAGGCAGGAACCGAAGTTTGGGCAGATGAAGGACGGCCCCTGCGGCGCTTAGCTGGGGGAGCGGGGGATTTACCATCCGCTTTCCACTGATGGTAGCTGGAGGAGATAGAGCTGACGAAGGAAGAGACGGCGAAGAGTCCCCGTATGGCAGGAGAGCAGTGAGTGAGGCTATTTGTGAAGATCTAAGGCCGGAGCTGAGAGATATCCCCTTAGATCTGAGGAGCGTGAGAGGAGAATGAGGATCCGAGCGGGCAGCAAAATGAACGCCCCGACAAGCAGGAAGAGAGATGGAAGGACCAGGCTCCTCGAAGAAAAGGCCCGGGGACCCGACTGGGTTATCTGACTCAAAGTCTGACATTTTGGAATGCGCGCCAACTTTTTTGAAGTTGGACTGGTGAACAGATGAAGCCATGATGGTAGTCCTTTTAAATGAATGCTTGCTCACTGATGGGTTAGGATTGTGTGTGGTGTTCCTCAAGGGTCTTTGTTGGGTCCAAAATTATTCATATTTTACATTAATGACATTTGTAAGGTATCATCAATCCTAAAACCTATTGTATTTGCTGATGATACAAACATTTTGTCTTCTGGTGAAAATCTACAACAACTGTTGGATACTGTTACCACAGAATTCACTAAAATTAAAAGCTGGTTTGATAGAAATAAGTTATCACTAAAAATTCATGTTATTCACCAACAAGAAACAAGAGTGCCCCGACTGCATAACATTAGAGGGTACTAATATAGAAAGAGTGCATGAAATTAAATTTTTAGGGGTAAATATAGATGACAGAATTAATTTGCTGGAAACCACACATTAAATATGTCTGTAATATCCAACCATACCTAATACCGGAGCAAGGTCATGATAAACCTCCGGCACCTTAGTGAGATCTGTCTCCTCAGTCGCTTCAACAGACCTTTTCTCCGAAGCAACACTAGCCGATTGTGTAACAGGCAGAATTTGCTCCAAGATTCAACACGTCCCTGAGACCAATTCAAAACAGGGTTGTGAACCTGATGCCAAGAGAAACCGAAAATCAATTGAGGCGAAGTAGCACAAAAAACAAAAAAACACCCATTTCGTGATGGTTCCCAGAGACCTGTACTTGGAGGCCGACAACCTTGTGACTAATCTGGGATATGGTCTGACCTGTGAGACCTGTGATTGAGCGTGCAGAATCTAACGGAACCGTGGATAAATTAAGTTGCTCCACTAAATCCTGAGAGATAAGGTTAAGCTCGGAGCCGAAATCCACCAAGGCAGCAATGGGTAATGACGACTGTTCATAAATAATGTTAGCTGGTAACGTAAATAGCGATGCTGGGGAAAAAATCACAGAGCCCAGCAAATTTCCCCGACTCATTGACGGGCCGGCCCGTTTCCACGAAAAGGACATTTGACCACAAAATGGCCCTTGTTACCGCAATAGATACATTCTTTATCAAGGAATCTTCTTTGTCGCTCTTCAGGTGAAAGCCGTGTGCGGAAACATGCATAGGTTCTGACTCAGCTAACAAAGTGTTTTGACTAACGTGAATGTTAGCGTGTGAATCTGGCATGGGTTGAGTTGCACCAAAAATGGCTTTATGGGAAATAGAGTCCTGTTCGTGGCAACGTTCTCCGAGCCTGTTGTCTATACGAATTGCTAATAAAATTAGCTCGTCTAAGCTCCCTGGTTGGTCTCGGGAAGCTAACTCATCCTTAACAGTCTCCGAAAGAGAACTAGTAAACACCCCCTTTAGAACTAACTTATCCCACCCAGCCTCTACTGCAGCAATGCGAAAATCAACCGAATAATTGGGAACAGACCTGTGTCCCTGGCGAAGTGAAAGCAAACACTTGTCAGCTTCTTCTCGTTGTAACTGGTGGTCAAAAACCCACTGAAACTCCTGAATAAACTGTTGAAACGGCAGAGTTTCCACAGGATGCAAATTCAGAAATGCCTGCGCCCAACGAAGTGCTCTCCCCTTTAATACTTAAACTACGAAGATTACCTTGAAGGCTCGAGAAGTAAATAAAGACGGCGAGCGCGCAAAAGCTAGGTTACACTGTAGCAGGAACCCCCCGCAACGATCTGTCCCCATCAAAAAGTTCACGCTGGTTTAAGATCTGGTTCCCAAACCGGAAATGAGAAAGAAAGGCGAGGGGCGGTGACTACACGTGAGGCAGTAGGAATTGTGGGAATTAGAGTCCCAAGTTGGGTATCTAGATCTACTAAGCGATAAGACACTTGATTTAACGTAGAACAAGCATCCTGTTGAACCTGAAACAGTTGGTTAATGAGTGTTTCATATTGATCCAACCTTTGTTCGTGGTGAATTAACATATCCGCCGTCTGTCCGCCACCGGAGCTGTTATTTGACTCTTGTTTTGGCTGGAGCATTCTGTCAGATTTTAGTGACGTAAAAGAAGAATCAGCTCGGTGACTGACAGACAACAGGAAGCTGGCAATCAGGTAAGTGATTTTATTTATAGTGAGATAATTTGACTGGTCGGAACGCTCTGATCTGAAAAGAACAAAAATGAAAACGTCAGTATAGGAGATGTGACTACGGTTCGAAAATACTAACGAGAGATTATAAGGACGCAAAAATTTTGTCTTACGAAAAGAATAGGAGAAGTTCTGCAAGGGCTGTATGATCTGAAGTGAGTCTGGTAGAACAGGGTTCCCAGCGATTAGTGTCCGAAGGACGAGGTGAAGTTTAATCCACAGAACAAGGCAGACGAAGATGAGGTAGGTTGGTTCAGATAAGCAGCACATGTACTTAGCTCGGGAGAAGACAGACTGCTGGACCAGGACTGGATTTCCAGGAAGACTGGCACTCTGAGAGGGCACAAAAACAACACACTGGTAAGTAGGTTTTTCTTAGACACTTGAAGGATATTTTGGCTCAGAGACTTTACCACATAGGTAAGCAATGCTCCAGCGCTGGTCTGATCTCCACCAAAGCCTTAAGTACACTGCCAATCTGATGACCCTCATCGTCTGCAGGTGTGGATGCAAACAACTGCACCAGAAGGAGGAGCCGGACACGCCCACCAGGAAACAGAAACTCACAGATCACCACATATACCAGTTTAAAAATAAATACAAACCTATATTGCTCACATTGTACAGGGAATAATTTATTAGTTTTTTGTTTTTTTCTGATGCTGTATGTCTGGTTGCTAATTACAATTGTCATCATACTGCTATTACTAAAATTATTACATTATTATGATGTAACTGTACATTTTCTTGTTTTGTCACGAGTTACTCTGTTATTATTTGTCTATGAAACAATGTATTGGTTGGCTCTTTAAAACAGTACAATGAACAGGCATATGAGTACCATAAGATGATTTTTAAGTATAAATTGTCATAATTAGTGTATCAGTAAATAATATATTCAATTACTTAGAGAGGGTAGGATTAAATAGGGGTTCACTTCTTCCTACTCCTTTTCAAACAGAAAGTCGTGGTTAGGTAATTATGTCTTTCCTCTTGTTATATATGCAAATATTTCCCTGTATTACTGACTACTTCACTCTTGCTTTCGAAACCTGTTTGAAATATTTTTTTTCACTACTAATAATAATAAAGAGAAGAGAAAGACCTCAGAAAAGATTCATATATAGAGGGTATGAAAATGGTTGCTGTATCAGTGGAGAAGGCAGGAGAAAGGATGAGATGGGGCCAAACAGGACAAATTCATATCAAAATATGGATTTAAACACAACTAAGCAATAAAAAAAACCTTTTTATATATTCAATAACTTAACAGATTTTGATTTTCCTCAACTTTGCAAGTCGTCACCAGTTGACTTTGTGTGGTTTTAGCTGTTCAGTGTTTGCTATATTATCTCCCTGTTCAAGTATAATATCTTCTTTATTAAGGATCTTTTTTTTTTCAAAACCAGTGATATAAAACATTGTGATGTTACCAGAGATTGTGTTTCTTATTGTTTAGTTGATTTTGCATAATTTGCTCACAGTTTTAAAATATTGTAAGCATTCTTTTTTGTATTGTTATTGTTAGATTTTTTTTTAAAGTGAAATACTCAACAACTTGCTTTGGGTACTTAAAAGCAACCAGAATTTTAAAGCCGAACCAACAATGTGAGTCATGCTTCATTAGGCAACCTATGAGTGAAGCATTAGCTGTCATATAGGAACCCTTTTATTCTCCCCTTTTTTTTCATTTTCACAACTTCAGTTCTTGTATTTCTTGTCATATTGTACCTAAACATAAGTTTGCAACACAATTTTTTTTAAAACAAGGAACAAGATCTCCTGAACAGGATCCCTTTGAGAGAAACCATTTAAATATGTTAAGTATAGGGAATCCAACCTCTAAGTGCAGTCTCTAACCCAACAAATGACTCTGCTGGTAATTAAGTGAGTCAGTGCTATAATGTGAGTTCTTCAGCAACAATACATCATTAGTCCTGCATTGTTAAGAGGTGAATAGTTCCTTTGCAACGGGCTCATGGAACAATGCAGAGTCCTATTATGAACCTATCAGAGTAACATTTTACACTCTACAGTCCAGGCTGATAAATGTCTTGTCCAAGCAAAGCCTGTAAAAGATAAAAAATGCCCATTTAATGATGGTAGAATTTGCACTTTGAAAAGGTTCCCTATCTCCTACTTCAAGTCTGGATCTTTTTTAGTTCTTTCTTTGTTGATTGGTTGCCTGAATAACAAAAAAATATCAATGGTTTCCACTACTAACACCACTTAAAAAGGAAGAAACAAAAGCTTTTCGACCTTTAGCTGTTGGAAACTCTTGTTTTATTTGCAACTGGAGATGACAGATATGTTTTAAACCAGTGCATCCCCCAATAAACTGACATTGTTTAATCATGAATGTCTTTTAAAAATGTTTGTGATGGGCTTAGGCTTTTCAAGTTTCAGACAGATTTATCCCTGTGTGTGTTTTGTTTGCACCATTTTTGTTTTTGCATCCAAATGCAACTACTAATTCATGAAAAATCAAGGCCCTTGCCAGTACTAGGCTAATCACATATAGTAATATTAATGAATAGAAAAATTATGAGGCAGTTCTAAAGGGTGCCAATACAGCTACTGTCTGAAATTCAAACAATCAAGTCTCTTCTATAAAGTCTAATACTAAATTGAATCTTTTGTAATAATCTAGGCTGGCAAAATGACCAGTGTTTGACGGATGTCTGATTGTTGTTTTAATGGATAAACTGTATCAAAAAAGGTGTAGAGAACCAAGAATAAAAAAGCCCTAAACAAACAGTTGCTGTACAAAAATTATGCTATACTGGAAAAGAAATCTGAATTTTAAGTGGGAAAATGTTTTTGGTTGTTCAACATATCATTTTTTTTTTGTCTACAGTCTTTTATGCATAAAATATGTCAAGTTAAAAAGACTTCTAGTTTTGCAGAGAAAATCCTAAGCTCAGATACAATGGGAGATAATGAGATTTTGGCTGTATGCACTCTGCATTCTGAGATTTGAAAGTACACCATAAATCCCATAGCAGTGAAAAACACACTGGAATGCAAAAAATGCTGCATTTTTATGTATAAACAATGTACGAATAGGCAGATAACCATATTAAGAGGCTACAAAGTGGGCACATTGTCACCACTGAGAGAAACACGCAGCCAAGCTTTCTTATGGTAAAACAAAAAGAAAAAAATATATATAAACAACCGAACTTATTCTTTAGTTGAACATGTTCTATTTTCCATCTGGTGAGCTTTTTTTAAAGTTTGGAGTTCTTGTTTGTTTGAAGAAAATCCCTCTTGAGTTTGTCAGATTCTTCAGCAACATAATGTAGTTATGTCATAAAAATATTAACGTCAAATATTTTTGGCTCACAAAAATGTTGCCACAAAAAAAAAAAAAGTTACACAGTGAAACTAGAGTTCATCAGTTGTAGATGTACATCTACAACTGATTAACTTATAATTCCTTTCAAGCTTTGCCCAGACACAAATGGTTTCCTCAAGCTGATTATTTTTCATGAAAATCCAATACATGAAAACTAAATGAGACATAAGACAAAACAACAAATAACTCTTAAGAAAGCTTTTTTAATACCCGGGACACAATTATTACAACATTTTATTGGAAAAATAAAAACCTAGAATAAAATTAACAACATTGCAACAGTTAAAACTCCAAAGTGGCTTAGAAGCACCAAATTTCTATCATTACTATTTAGTTAATCAATTACAATACCTTATCAAATGGATACATCCAACTTACCACTCTCATCCCTGGCTAGACATCGAACAATTTGACTGTAAAGATATATTAAGAGAAGACTTGCCATTTATTAGGAACACAATTAGACATCACAATTGTTTTAATCAATAAAATAAAAAGTTCTATATTTTCACCTACAACCCAAACGCCCACATGGAATAATCCAGATTTCACTGTAAATAAATTACCTCTGTCTGGAATTAAATGGAAGGAAAAAAACATCACACATCTTCATCACATTTTTGACGATCATAACTTCCTAACATTGCAGCAACTCATTGATAAATATAAAATTGATTATTGATTATTCAATATAATTAATTAAAACTAGCCATCAAAAAGAAAATAGTCATTATTAACTTTTACCTAAGACAAACATCTCTACTCGATAGCATTAATAAAATTGCTAAGTTTCTAAAAACGCTCAAAGTTATATAAACTAATATCTTCAACTAATGACACACCTCTAATTCCGGTCACTGAATGGGAAAAAGATCTTACCATTCATACAGATGATCAGTTTTGGAAAAATGTCTGCCATAGGATTTTTAGTATTTCCAATAATACCAAGATACAATTGATACAATATAAAATAATCAATGGAACATACCTCACACAGCATAGGATGCACATCATGGGACTTACAGAATCAGACATTTGTACACATTGTGCACTCAATATAACTGATGACTATCTCCACGCACTTTGGCTTTGTCCGCCAATACAAAACTTTTGGAAAGGAAATATCACCAAATTGTCTCAAATCTCTGGCCACAAAATCCAACTATCCCCCTCTGTCTGCTTACTTGGTAATCTGGATGAACTGAACATGAACTCCAAACAGATCCAAACCTCACCTCTTGTGGCCCTGACTGTCGCCAAGAAAACAATACTGCTTAACTGGGAAAACAGAAAAAAATGAGTATTTCACAATGGCTAGATTTACTTACACAACAAATATCAATGGAGCAACAGTTGGCAATACATAAAAATCAATTTGAATATTTAAATTAAATATATTTCATATTTTCAGATGACATCTTGCTGCCGGTGAACTGATGCCACAGTGGAGTCAAGGACCTGGGGAGAGGAGGGAAATGAATGAGTTAAATAATAGGACTCATAATGTTTCATTTTTATTATTTATTTGGTATGTATTCTGCCGCACTAGGACTAAGACTAAGACTAGACACTAAGACAAGAAAAAATATTTCAGATTAGGAAATAACTGCTAAGATTAAAAAGAAAGTATATCCTAATTCATATATTATTGGGGCCTGCCAGCAGTGCATAGAGAGCAGTACAATGCCTTGCGGATGTTAGGTCATTGCTAACAAGGTGAAAATTGGGACCAAAATTTGTGCTCTGACTCTGCAACCGTTTACAGCAGAAAGGTCAAACTTCACAGATGAACTCCTCATGTGTCAAGGATCAGCCCTTTATGATGCTTGTGTACAACTGCCAATGTCGGCCATTTTGTAATCATCAAACTTTCTTTCAGCTTTAACTCAGTCATTTTTAGACATATGGCGCTGAAATTTAGCAAGGCAGTAGCTGAGACAGAGGCCTATTGCATACTGAGTGCAAAGTTAAAATCTCAAGATGGCCGCCAAAGCTAGCGGGGTAAGAAATTCAGACTGAAATTTGTGTGTGCTCTAACGTGGCAACCGTTTAACGTAGAAAGATCAAACATCACAGCTATAACCCTCATGGGTCAGGGAGCCATGCTAAGGACTTCAAGGTCAGAAGGTCAAAGGTCAAGGTCACAACAGTTTGTGAGCTCCAACTCTGCAACCATGTACAGTCAAACTTCACAGCTAGACTCCTCGCATGTGAAGGATCAGTCCTTTATGATGCCTGTCTGCTACTGATCAGCTCTTGGACCCATCTTGGTTCACCACAAATGCACAACGTGGCAGGCCCCGTCAGAGTTTCTCCAGGAACTTTCTAGTTGAGTTTTATCATTGTTGTGGCACTAATTGATTCTAATTGATTGTTCTGTTTTTTTTTTTTTTTGTTCGTTTGTTTTTGTTTTACTTGTTTGTTTGTTTAATGTATATTTATGTTTGTTCTTTTTTTAATAAATAAAGAAAGAATTTATATTAAAAAAATCAGTCAACAATTGCATCTGACATACTGGATTTGTTGTAAACTACAATTGTGTGATTCTGCAACTTACCTTTTACATTACATCCTGTCTTCTCTGCATGCCGCACAGCAGTCACTCTGACAATTTTTTTCTCATGATTTCCACAAAAGAATCATTCACTGTGAAGATTATGTGTGAGCTATATTTGTTGGAGAGAATCAGCCCAAAATACCTTCACTTGCTTTGTGTGAAAATTGCTTTTGTTAAGCTTAAGGTGCTAGTGCATAAGCCCTGTAGCACTCTTATTCATCTATTTAGGGTTCCAAGCCAGTGGAAGCGAGCAGACGGCCAATGCAAGGTACGGCCGTTCGCCTGCTCCCAGCAGGGCAGGGAACCTTATTGTTTTTGTACGGATATTTCATCCGTACAAACTCTTCTCCGGTAAAACGCGTTAGCCAGAACAACCAGAAACTGCTGGGAAAAAGCCAACCAGAAAGCCTGATAGAAAAACCGTACTGCTACTCAGACAAAAAAAATCATATCGTCCCATACCTAGGGGGAGCTATAGCAAAGGACAATGTGTTTTTGCTAATAACTCCTAAACCGCAAGTCCTACACTCAAAATCTTGATGGAACTTTAAAGTTTGGATGATTCTGCATCAGTTTTACATTGGCCACGCCCACATCCGCCTAACTAGATTTTTTGCTATAGTGTCAAAAAGCAGTGTTAAAAAACCCCAATACGCAACCAAAACTCTGACAGTTGTATGCTAAAATATGCACTGTTTATAATAATGTGCTATTGAAAGAGATAATTCTTTAGCCACTTTAGAATGCAAATTGGAGGAGTACTATAATTTTCCTCAAAATACAATTCATAAGCCCTTGGAATGAAACATCAACATTTTCCATTTGGCAACACTGAATTGATCAACAGTTCCTGTCCTGAGTGAGCAGCGGCACATCTGTGAACCCTTCTCTGTCCCAAAGCATTCAGAAGCATTCAGGATCACAGCAGAATCGATCGCAGTAGAATCGATCACAGCAATCCCCACTACAGTCAGAGCACAAACTCCCACTCCACTCCACAACACACTTCAAACAAACCATGCATGCACACAGGTGCCAGTGATCCCACCCTGGCTGACAGAGCCTCCTCAGAACCTGCAGAACCTGTTTGGGGGATTTGGTTTCACAACTAGAGCTTGAGCCATTTGCACAATTGTTTGAACTTCAATAAATAACTTGCACTAAAAAGTTATGGAGATGATTGAATATTGTACAACTACTTTATATCTAACTCAAGTCCTACACAAAGTGTTTTTTCAGGGTATATACAGAAATTCTTGAGTTAAATTTAATACAATTTAACACCTTTTTAATACCATCACAATATTTTTTAATACCATCACGACTCTGAGCTGCAACCATAGTGGCCACCTCTTGTACTTGGGTTCTGAGCAACTAACTGTAAAGTGATAGATTACTGTAATTTTGTTCCCAAACTTTGGTAGTAAATTTATTTTATAACAATTACTGGATACATCAAGTTGCTTCTTGCCTCAATAAAAGCACTGACAATGGTTACTTCGACATCCCCAGTCAACCCTGACTGCCAAACAACTAGTAGCTCAATGTTCCAATATCCACAAACGGCAACTACTATCACAACTTGAGATTGACGAGGTGCAACACAAATGCTATGGCAAGGGGGAGGAGCCAGGATGCCAGGTTAGAGGGGAATTAACTCCA
>NC_051451.1:3697575-3701890 GCF_001649575.2 Kryptolebias marmoratus | reverse complement strand
CCCCAAACTGGAGCAGTGGCTACAACAGATCCCAGGAACAACATGAGACATCTCAGTCCAGAAATGTGCAGTTCTAGGCACAGCCAAGATACTGCGCAGAACCCTCAAGCTCCCAGGCCTCTGGTAGAGGACCCGAGCTCAGAGGATGAAACAAAGACCACTCGCGGAGGGTGAGAAGGGAATTTTTTTTTTTTTTATATAAAACACATTTAAGATCAGAGATAAATAGGAAGGGAGTTGTGTTTATGTTTAATGGACACATTCAGAGAGAGACAGACAGATGACAGAGAGAGGCAAGGAGTTGAATGTCTTGCTCTGATTCTGCGTATTCCTCTTCCTTTAAGCACACCCATCTACTTCTGTGTGTGTGTCTCAGGTGTGTGACCTGGGTGGGCGAGAGTGACTGAGTTCCAGTTGTTACAAATGCCTCAACTGTGTGGCCTTTTCTTCTATCATTTTGTCAATTTGTAGCAGTTTAGCTTTCTTGTCTTTGAATCTTTTGCGTAGAGTGTTAGGCCCAGGAACTCCGAACCAAAATACCTTGAACCATTCTCCAAAAATTGAACATGTATGTCCATCTATTTCTTTTTTGAACATGTACTTAAACTTCCGTCGAACATGAGAACAAATGGTCCAGCTTTGTTGATACTGCTAATTAGCTTCTTCTTAAAGTATGGTGCTAAACCTGATGTAGCTCATCTTGTCCTTGCCACAGGTTAGGGTTAAACCTTGCATAGAGCATACTGAAAGTCATCAATACCTTGTCATAGCTACATGAGACACAGACACCTTTGAGTGTTTGTAGTTAAAGGTCATCTCAGCTTCACAAGTTGACAGCACAACAGTAGGCTGATTTTTGGTTCTATAAAACTTTATCTGAAAAAGAACCTTTCTCAAATAAACTTATGCAGTAACCAGTTGTACTACATCAGTTACATCAGCTGCCCAGTCGCCATCATTGTATGCATTTAGTCCAAGCCTTTCATCATTACATTTCCTTCTCTTTCAAAGTACCTTTAGGATATATCAGTACATGTTTCACTCTAGTCCAATGTTGTTCTTTGCCAAATTTATGATATGTGAAGTTGGTCCTTTCTCAACCATCAGTTGTGTGACCTTAGTACCACTACTTTGGCTTTGTTCTCTCTGTCCACATCTGTAGCACACTAAATCTATGCTGTCAGCTTCTTTGTCACCGGCACGTTAGAGCATGTCTCATGCTCAACCGCATTTGCGCTTTCATGACATAGTTGTCAATTGCTGCGTCTGCGTGCATTTTGTGCCTTCATATCTGCAGTTTAGTTTTAAACTCAGTACAACTGACTGCATCTTCACTTTGTGTGACATGAATAATAAATGGTTTGAATGATTCTGCTAGTCCTTTCAAAATCATAACAGCTATCATAAGTAGGCTATCACTTAATGACTCACCAGCATTCCTTAATGCTGGAATGTCTCCTCCAGTATAACATAGTCGGTCACATTTTCGCTGCTGGATTTCTCAAGTGAAGTATGCAGGCTAATATTACAAGGTTTTCCTTTGCCTGCATAATAGTCTCTCAATCTTTAGTACTTTCTGTCCATTGTCAATCAGTTCTCGACTGACCAGTGATGGACATTTATCATCGAGCAACTAGATTAACAATGCAAATTAAAAAGACATTCAGCTTTTCCTCTCTTTCTCAATTATTCTATCAGGAAAAAAATAACAACAACAACAAAAAAAGCAATGAAAACAATAGCATTGGTTTTCTGTCAAGAATTAAGAACATTTGTGTCCATCAGTGCTAACAAACTGAAATCCTAACAAAAACTGTTTTATCAATGTTAAGCTTTTAAATGTATGAATCAGAAAGTAGTGTTACTAGTGTATGAGTGTCAGAGCACATGCTAAGTTAGCAATGTAGCAAAGCAAGTTGATATTATAGTCTTTCAAAATGTCTTTTGAGTTCATCGGTAAGTCTTAAATTATGTTCTAAGAAAGATTACTGTGTCCAATGTGGGATTATTTAACTGCTATAGAAAATGCTTTGATGGTAAAAACAAACAAACAAATCCTTCCCTTTAAACAAGCCAGGACTTATTTTTGATAATTGTTTCCTAGACTTGGTAGTTTGCGATTCCACATCTTAGAACTTTAAATTTTGTATTGATAACATTTACACAGACTTTAAGCAGGCTTTGATGTGATGCAGAGATGAAAAGCACCGTGCAAATCACATAATGACTATACCAGTAAATTGCAAAGCTGAGGCTAACCCTTCGCAAAGTTTGGAAAGGTTTGTTCAACAAATGCCTACTACAGTTTTACCCTCAGGTTTTCTTAGTTTCATAAACCTAAACTACAAGATTTCAAAGCCAGATGTTTGCTTGTATGCTCACAAGATATGTGGATTTTAAACAAAAACACACTTTGAGTTTGTTGGGTAATATGCAAACACACACACACGCGCACAAACAAATGGTTGCCTGTTTCATGTTTTTTTTGCTCAAAAAATTTCCTGCTTTTTGTCTAGTGGATCAATTTAGAGGTCCTCTAGAGGGCCACAAAAAATGGTTATGGCGGGCTTGATTTGGTCAACCGGTCTTGAGTTTGACACATATGATCTTGTGGTACCAGTATTAGTGGAGCAACTGTGGCTCAGTGGGTGGAGTAGTTGTCTTATAATCGGAAGGTTGTAAGCTCAATTCCAGTTTCTACATGCCGATGTGCCCCTGGGCAAGACACTTAACCCTAAGTTGCCTACTGATTGGTATGTAAATGTAAATGTGTTCTCTAGTGTAAAGTGCTTCAAGTGGTCAAAAATGAATAGAAAAGCGCTATATAAGTTCAGTTCATTTACCATTAAAAGTAACAACAAAAACAAACTTAGGAAATCGTTCCAAAATATATCCTGATAAGTGCTCCAAAAATGGATCTGTCTCTGTCATTATTTTGGCTGGAAGGACAGACAAAATGCAATTCTGTTTCCAGTGATCCTTTTCTAAAAAAATAATGGATCAGCTAGTTCATCAACCAAGTCCCCTCCTGTCTGTCCCAGACTGTTTTTTTTTATTTTATATCCATATCTGACTCTGAGCCTCTAAGAGATTCTGGCTGCAGCTCCATCATCTCTGGGTCTGAGCCTCCAAACAGAAGCTGGAGCTCCACACTCAAAAATCACCTCATTAGTTTGACTCAAACACACTAAAACTGACTCAATTTAACACTAAACAGACCACATTACACCTTAACTATAAAATCCAAACATGCTAAATATCACAAAACTCATTACTCACTCCGGCACTTGCTTTTCTTTCTCTCTTTTGGCACTGCTGAACTTCCTTCAATCTTTGCGCCTCTTTCTTCTTCTTCCTGTAGATTTTATTGAGTGTGAGATTGGACGGAAGATGGGGGAGTTTTCTCCTGCAAACTCTCCAGCTTCGCTGCCGCCCTAACGCACTTAAATATGACATGACTTTTAGAAACAAAATGTGTCATGAATTTATCATAACTCTGGTTTTCCTTGGCCTATCAGGACAATTTTAAAACTGGTGTAAAGCTTAAAGTCTGGACTTCTGACACAAATTAAAACAGATCATCATCAGATCGGTCATGTGACTTGGAAAAAAAAATCAATTCCACTTAGGGGGACCCCTAGTGGCCCTGGGGCACTAAACAGCCATTAATGCCCATTTTCCACTGGCTATACTTCAGCAGCCCACTCTACTCGGCCCGGCTTGGCTCGGGTCTATAAAAATGCATCGCGTTTCCACCGGCCAGTTTGGTTGGTAGCGGAGGAACGCCTCCTTGCGTTGGGGGGACGGGGGCTCCAAAGCCACACCTCCAGACTTCCTACGCCATGACTTGCTCTTGATGAGTGTGTGCTACTGAAACTTGCCGTCATTTGTGGAGCTTTTTCAATTTTTCCCAGCACTGTTGAGGTGTTCAGTTGTATCCAGCACCAGCCATCCGTTATGCAACCTACTAGAGCTGATCTTTGGTTTATTTAATTTAATTAAATAAACTAATTTATTAAATAAAAATAAACAAAACAAAAGCTGACGAGGCAGCAACTCAAAAGAACAAAAATTCAAAGCACACGGTGAGCAGAACAACAAGGAGACAAGGTACGGACCATAGCAGCAAATGGCAAACAACAAAACAACAATGGACCAGCAGGGAATGGAGAGAAATGACCGGGTTTTAAAGTGCAGAGGATAATTGTGGTAAGTGGATTCAGGTGTATGGGAGCAATCAAGGACAGGTGGATATGGGCGTGGCAGGGGAACTGAAAGAGGGTGACTGGGGAGAAGTGAATACTGAACAGGAACT
>NC_051451.1:3694724-3695568 GCF_001649575.2 Kryptolebias marmoratus | reverse complement strand
CTTCTCTGCTGGTCAGCGTTCCTGAGGGGGTCGGCGACGCTTCTCTGCTGGTCAGCGTTCCTGAGGGGGTTGACGATGCTCCACCATCCCGTGTCTCCGTGGGGGTCGGCAGGGACGACGCTCCACCATCCGGTGTCTCCGTGGGGGTCGGCCGTGACGACGACGCCTCACCATTCCATGTCTCCGTGGGGGTCGGCCGTGACGACGACGCCTCACCATCCCGTGTCTCAGTGGGGGTCGGCCGTGACTGTGTTCTGCTCCGCCGAGGGTCCAGGGAGACGCCTCGCTCCGTTCTGCTCCGCCGAGGGTCCAGGGGGACGCCTCGCTCCGTTCTTCTTCGCCGATGGGTCCAGGGGGACGCCTCGCTCCGCTTTTGCTCCGCCGTGGGTCCGGATGGACGCCTCGCTCCGTTCTGCTCCGCCATGGGTCCGGATGGACACCTCGCTCCGCTCTGCTCCGCCGAGGGTCCATGGGGACGCCTCACTCCGCTCTGCTCCGCCGAGGGTCCATGGGGACGCCTCGCTCTGCTCCGCTCCACCGAGGGTCCATGGGGACGCCTCGCTCTGCTCCGCTAAGCCGAGGGACCGGAGGGACGCTACGCTCTCCTCTTCGCCACCGAGGGTCCGGACCGACGCCTCCCCTAATCTCTGAGGGGCTCGTGGAGGATGCCGTCACCTCAGCGCTGCTCCACCGAGGGTCTGGGTTAACGCCTCGCTCTGCGCTGCTTCACCGAGGGTCGGGATTGGCGCTTCGCTCAGCTCAGCCACGTCAGCCCGGCTCTCGCCTGCTTGGCCCGCGTCGGCCTGGCTCTCGCCTGCTTGGCCCACGTCAGCCCAGCTCCCTC
>NC_051451.1:3689013-3694624 GCF_001649575.2 Kryptolebias marmoratus | reverse complement strand
TCATTGTTTTTCCTTTTTTGATAGTAGCTGTCTCCGTGCCTTAGTTCCCAGATGTTTTGTTCCACTGTGCTTATGTGTTTTTGTTCTGTTTGTTTGCTGCCCCGTCAGCTTTTGTTTTGTTATTTTTCTTTAGTTAATAAATTAGTTTATTTTTACCATGAGTCTGCACTCAGGGTTCTTTTCTGTGTCCCGCGATCCTGACACAAATAAAGAAAACAAAACCGAAAACACAAAAAATCCCAAATCCTCACAAGTTCCTCCTCATCTCCTGAGTCTGAGGTGATGGAATGTTCTAATTGATTCAGTTTCCTGCGTGCTTTTAGTAGAATATTGAATATTGATTTTTTGCTTAGGATGTTGAGTTTGAATGGTCACTTTATGTAATATTTCTTAGCATTAGGCAATAAATTTGAAAAAAATTAATCTAATAACTTAATAGTAATTAAATAAATATTAGGACAAAATTTTTATTTTTAAATGTATATACATTTTTTATTAGACAAGTTTATTGAAGTTAACTCACTTGTTCTCTCATCAGAAAAACTGATGCATGCATCTGTTTATAGATGGATGGATAGACGGTCATACATTTCCCCTGTAATAAATTTGGGCAATGCATCCTGATGGCTCGGTAACACTTACTTTTACGTAAATAAAAATGTGTTGAAATAGTGCTACTCTTTCTGGAGTGTTTGACTGATTGTTTTCTTGATCAGTCTTTTGCAAAATACACCAGCAAAAAATAAAGCATATCACTGCTGTGTGCACCCCTCCCTATAAGTTGGACAACTTGGCTGTAGTGGTCATGACCCCAAGCTATGGTTGGCATCCTTTAATTTTAATTTTGAAAGGCGCCAACCGTAGGAGGCAGAGATGTCCTCTGTTGCATCAATTTATAGTTACACATAAAAGTAGTGTTTTTGCTATATTCGCATTTTTGCTCATTAGCTGAGGAAACAAGCATTTAATTTTATTAATTCAATTTTATTTTCTCAGTATGTTATACATATAATTTTTTGGAGGTGATTGTGATTTTTTTATGTCTCTGTTTTAGAATAGCAAAAGACTGTCTGAAGAAGAGAGGGAAGGGAAAGACAGAGACTGATAGAAGAAAGAGTGAGTGAGAGCAGAGGAAAAAGGCAAGACTAAGAAGAGTTGAAGAGAGTGGAAAGAAATAGAGAGAAAAGAGTAAAGCAAAGAGTGAAAAAAGAGCAGAAGAGTGTTGTAAATTAAAAGGTGGAGAAGGAAAAGTGGTAAAGTCATGCAGTGAGTGATGCAGTGTGTTGTGTAAAACAGTTGCTGCATCATTCTAAGGATTCTTCTAAAGATAAAAGAATTCACTTTACTTATATATGCACACACCCTATTCTTATACATCAACTACATGACTACACATACTGAACGCACTTATTTACACTTAGGTAAGTATATGTTCACATTCATTCACAGCACAACAAAAGCACTTTCACTTACATCCTTTAAAGAAGAGGATTTATATTGACGAGGTTTCTGCCCCCATCAAAAGATCCACCAGTTTTAATGCTCATGGTACAATTACTATTACAGCTACTTTATCAATTTTACTACTCATAGGAAACAACAGTGTGTAATTACACTTGATTTATATTGTCGAAATATGAATAATTATGTCAATTGTAATTGTCCCCTGTTCTTCATTTCATTTTGATTAATGTATGTCTTTTTTTATCCAAAAGTTGCAAATGTCCCCAGATTAAGTCTCAGAAATCTGGTCGCCTTACCCTTGTGGCACACTCTACAACCGCGTCCACCTCAGGATCAATCAAAAATACTTGCCATAATTCCCTTTTAACTGAAGTGCTACTACAAAAAAGGGTAAATAAATTATTCTCAATATAAATAATAACCAAATGTGACTGCACATTTTGTGTGCATCACAAAAGATTCCGCAAGGAAACAAATTACTTCAACTACCAGCAGGCAAAACATGAAGTGACACAATACGCCTTATTATGAACGTCAGCCATCCTTAATGTTCACTGGCATGCAGGAATTGTATTTCAACATTGTGAAACATACATGAAATGTCTGGTGTTAACTAAAATGAGACATACATTACATATGTGAGGACATACAATCCCTCCAGAGAGTTCAGTTAATGTCCTAAGATCCTTATTCTGTAAGACATGTCCAGAAAACTGGACATGTGTGGTGCTTGTAGTGAGACCTCCTGGGAGGTGTCCAGGAGACATTTTAACCAGCTCCCCCAGATGCAGCTTTTCACCTCATTTCAGGGGCTTTTATCCAGAATCTTGTTTTTTTTGGTCATGATTCCTTTCTCATGACCAAAGGTGATGGAACAACGATGGATCAGTAAATCAAGAGCTTTACCTTTCAGTGCAGCTCCCTTTTCAACACAACAGAACAGATCAGAAAAAGGTCCTCTGTTGATCTCATCTCCTGCTTCCATCGCACCATCACTTGTGAACAAGACTCCCAGGTACCTAAAGTCCTGAGCTTGAGACAAAGACTCACATCCAACTACCAGAGGTAGCATTCCACATTTTCCCAATTTAGAACTTGCCTCAGACCAAATCTAGAATATGGAAAACTCAGTGGCTATACCTTTCTTGTCACATTGTTTTAAAAGCTCTATAGATCTAACAATAGGACCACAAGGGCCTAGATGCGAGGTTTAAAAATGTCATAGCTCACTTTTTACTGGAGCAATCAATCATATCTGGAACGTCTAGTTTGATAAATCATAAAGACACTCTACATATAAAACCAGGCATAATTTTTAAAGAATTATCAGTTGTTTGTGCTTGGTAAAATGTGCTGAAAGTCCAAGATGCACTTACATATTTGCTCATACACACTCCCTGCAAATTAGCTATCTGCTTTCTCAGTGCAAGACAATCTCATGTATCATGTTATACGTAATAACCACACCGAATCATTCCTCACATATTTTCCAGCCAATGCATGGTCTGTTCTCTGTCCTAATAGAAAGCTATGCTCTCCACTGTCATTATTCCTGAAGTGACTCAGCAGCTTACACAGAAAAAGTTAATCATCAAATAAAAAATAAAAAAATCTTCCACCACAGGCAGCAGGTTTAATTTGGTTTGTCACAAGACTAATTTACTTTTTCTGCCAGAATTAGCAGCCCAGATGAAACATCTTTAGTGGTATACACAAGTTATGACACAACCAATGCACTAGTATGATTTAGGTTATTGCAGGATTATGTTACAAAGGGTGGTCGAGGGGGAAATGAAGCTTCTGAATCCCCATTAACCCACTTTTTTACAAGTTTGTTCCAGTGTGTATAATTTTGCATGCTTTTGAGTTTGTTTAAGATTAAATTTAAAACAGCTCATCATTCTGTTAACAGTATATTTTCCCAGTAGTACTGTCACTACTGCTGGGACGTATGAAAAGGTCTTCTAGCCCAGAGGTCCCCAACTCCTGTGGGTCATTTGGTACCGGGCCGCACAGAAAGAATAATTAACTTACAGTTTTTCTGTTTTTTTTTTAATTTTAATTTTATTTTCTTTTAGTCTGTACAACATTTATTTTGAAAAATGACTGGATTCGCTCCACTATATCCGTCTATGACTCACTCTTGATGCATGTCAAAACGCTCATCTAGGTCACCTGATACTTTACCACTAAAAACAAACCCACAAGCAGCAAAAAGAGTAAAAAACAAGCCCTGGAAGCCCTAGATGGGACCGTCTCATTACTGAGAAACAGGCACAGGCCTCCCACTGATTCAGCGTTATGGTGAGTTCATTCTTTGTGCACTTTATATTTGTGGTGTATCTTATTTTAAAGGGCATTTTTTAAACATTGCCATATTGACCAGAGAACATCAGGGGGATGAGAGGGTGTTATTCATGTTGATAACGCAATACCAGGACGCAACTAACAAAACTGCAAGGACACGTTGGATTTAGGTTTATTATGTTTTTAAAAATACCCTCGTTTTCATGCCGGTGGTATCGTTTTATTTTGTTGTATTTATCCACCACACCTTTAAAGGCTGGTCCGTAAAAATATTGTCTGATAATGAACTGCTCCGTGGAGCTAAAAAGGTTGGAGACCGCTGATTTAAGGGACATCTCTAAGTTGAGACCATTTGTGTCACAGACTGAGCTAAAGATGGTTATTCATACTTTTATTTCCTCCCGTTTAGATTATTCTAATAGTATTTTTGTTTGTTTTAATAAAACCTCCCTTGCTCACCTTCAGTCTGTACAGGATGCTGCAGCAAGGCTGCTGAGTAAAACTGACAGAAGAGCGCACATAGCTCCTGTTCTTGCCTCCCTGCACTGACTTACTGTGCACTTAAGGATTAATTTCAAAAGTTTGGTTTTAACTTTGAAGGCTATCCACGGCCAGGCTCATCAATGCATTCTTGACCTTTTGGTTCCTTTAGCTTTGTCTAGGACTCTGAGGTCTTCAAGTCAAATGCTATTGGCTGTACCCCAAACCCGTTTTAAAACCCATGGAGACCGCGCTTTTTGGGCGGTGGCTCCGAGGCTCTGGAACGCCCTCCCACTGTCCCTTTGCTGCACAGACTCTACAGACTTTTCAAGAAACAACTAAAACATTTTTATTCAGACAGGCTTTTGCCTAATGTTTTAATTGTTTTGACTTTGTGAAGCACTTTCTGATCTATGTCTGTGAAAGGTGCTTTAGAAATAAAGTTTTACTTACTTACTAATGTTGTTATTAAAAATGTTTTTATTAAAATTTTTTATGAAAATAAGGTAATGAAAAATTAATGCTGAATTCTTTCATTAGACTGGACTAATAAGACACACCCACCTAATGAAACAATTAAACAATTATTTCCTTATCACCTGGTCTCCAGACATGGAAGATATTAAGAAAAATGTAAATTTTTCATAAAAATATTAATGTTGCGCGTTTAACTGTTTGAAGTTTGTTCTGCAATTTTCTGTTTGTTTTGCCATCAAAGTTTCTGATTAGAGAGTAAAAATGATCTGACAGGATGCTCCTCAGTTAGCTCCTTGTTCTACAGATAAAAAGTTAATTCAGGGCATCAGACAGGTTTTAGTAGTTTGTCTTAGCTTCTACAGTTATAGGTTGAATATACCACACAGGAAGGGGAAAAGTAAATGCACTTGATTGTTCAATAAACTATTTTCTGAGTGACATTATTTCAGGCCACTCAAAGAAGTTTTTACAGTCTAATGAACTAAAGGGCTATTTTAGATAATAAATATTTATAAAAGAAGTTATTTAATTTCTGATTCAGATGTGACAATTGTACTGTAAAAAACGAGTTGTTAATCACAAGGTAAGATGAAACTATTATTACTATTGTTTGGGGAATCAGAGATTAAAAGGCAGCCGCTGATGTGTCATATTTCTGCGCACAGACAACAAAATCAGGCATCATAAAACAAATAAGTTTCAGATCCAGCATACATCCTGTAAATTTAAATTATCTTCCCATAAAGTAGAGAACAATAACAGAAATCAGGGGTCGAAATTAAAAATTTTGTCCACCAGCCATAGTGGCTGGTGGACAAATATTTTTACCAGCCACTCAAATGTTTTACCAGCCACTATTTTTTGTTGTGACAAAAAGTTATTT
>NC_051451.1:3687156-3687742 GCF_001649575.2 Kryptolebias marmoratus | reverse complement strand
ACCTTTTCTGTTCAAATTGCCAACCCGCCACAGTGGCGTGTGTGTTGATCAAATTCACTTCAAATATTTACCCGCATTTGGCGGGTGGCGGGTGCTAATTTCCACCCCTGACAGAAATAGCTGTTAATTTGTCAACTTAATCTGGAACTGTCAGGATTTGGGGTCTTGTTTAAGTTGTTCTTTAAGTTTCTTTTGTTTTGGGTTTATTGTTCTGTTTATGGTTGTTCCTATGTTGAGTATTATTTGTTGGTTTGTTGCTCCCTGTGCCCTCTGTGTTCTTTGTCATATTCACTTATCCTCAGCTTATCTCTTGTTTGCCTGCCATAGACATCTTCATCTGATCCGAGTTAGTAATCACTCACCTGTGCCCACTTCCCCTAATTACCTTCTGCCTTTAAAACCTGGTCATCTCCTCCACTTACACAGTAAAAAACAAAGTGTCAATTTAACACCTATAGAGTTGAATTTAACTCCGTTTCAGATAACATTTTGTCCCACTCGAAAATAGAGTAAAAAGTACTCTATGGTCTGTGTCAAATTTTCAGAGTTAATTTTACTCATTTTAGTGTCAAAATCAACAACTCAT